>NC_143575.1:95106267-95211248 GCF_048544385.1 Mastigoproctus giganteus | reverse complement strand
CTTTTGTTATATAACTACTTTTCTAACACACTAACCACTAACTTCGTATCGCTTGGTCACTGGTGGCACCGCTCCTGCCTCCATGTGGCACGGCCGGTAACCTAGGGGATAAATCAACCCTCGGGGCTAAAAGGAGCAGTAATGGAAACCAATGAATTTCCATATATACAGCCCGAGAGTGCTCGATATGAAAATCATGAAACCGACCATGACTTCTCTACCTCGAAGAGAATGAAAAAAGATGCAGGCAGACAGCGATCACCAGCCTTCCTGATTATCCATTCTCTGTCAGCACAGACTGTTAGCAAGCTCTCCCCTTTCATCATACAATGATGCCTGGAACATGCAGCAGCATCACCAAAAATGGTGAAATGTCTCCAATCCGGGGACTTGCTAATAGAGACTTCTCTCCCAAGACATTCTGAACAACTATTAAAACTCACCACTTTAAGCAAAATTCCAATACAAGTCACTCCACATCCCCTAAGATGCTACAAATGCCAGAAATTTGGTCACTCCCAGACAGCATGCCGTGGCATTTCAACATGTCCAAACTGTGGCTCCACAACTCATACCCAATCAGAATGCAAGGCACAAACTCCGCAGTGTCCTAATTGCAGGGGAAGCCATCCAGCATACTCTAAAGAATGTGATCTCTGGAAGATAGGCAAAAAAATACAAAAATATAAGACTGAAAATAAAGTCTCCTATCAAGAAGCTAGGAAACAAATTAAACTAATTTGTTTAATTAGTTTAATTAGGCTCTTATGCCTCGGCTATCCACTCTCACCAATCAGTGGCATGTCAGACAGAAGTGTCACTCTCTCCAGATAAATCGATCACAGACTGGGCTCGATCAGTTCTATCGACCCAGTCTACATCAAAGCCAAACCAGTAGATCAAAATATGAATACGCCTCTCACAGTTCCAACCCAAATCATAACCCACGGTAAAGTAACAGAAAAACTGCAAAAATCAGATCCTATCGAGGTTAATCAACCACCCTCAACAAGGATGGATACTGATGATATGATCACCCAAGACCTTCTTGAATTACATGCAGATGGTGAAATGGAAGATAACAATGATTCAACGCGCCCCAACTTTCCCAGAAAAGAAAAACCTAAGCTAGATCGTCACAAACAACCCACTTATAAAAAGCAGTCAGATTCATCTCCCTCTTACAAATCCAAATAATGGTACAGATCATCCAATGGAACTGTAGAGGCCTTCACAGTAACATCGATGATATCCATGAATTAATTCACCACTTCAGACCTCTTGCAATGTGCTTGCAGGAAACAAATTTGTCACCTCAGATCTCAATCAAAATCAAAAATTATACTATGTTCAGACAAGACAGAGCTGGCACTAATAGTACTCACGGAGGAGTAGCAATACTCGTGGATTGAAGCATCCCCTCCAGACGCATCCATTAACAAACCGACTTAGAAGCTGTTGCCACTCGCGTTGTAAATGGTATTACACTGACACTGGTTTCAATCTATCTTCCACCAAATCATCAATATACTATTCAGGAAATTGAAGATCTCGTTTTGCAGTTACCATCTCCATTTTGTATACTAGGAGACTTTAATGCCCACCATCCAATATGGGGTTCCCCTATATCATACAGATGAGGGAAGCATATTGAAATGTTGATAGACAGGCTGAATTTAACTTTACTAAATACTGGCACTCCCACATATATTCATCTCCCTATAGGTTCAACATCTGCAATAGACCTTTCCATTTGTTCCCCAATCCTCTTTCTAAGTATAGATTGGGTAACTCTAAGTGATCCTTATAGCAGCGACCATTATAGCAGCGACCAAATCAAATTCTGACAGCCACATCCGCTGCCATTCCTCAGTAACAAGTGAGAAATAGACGAAAAACAAATTACTGGTGGAATGAAGACTGCAACCATGCGAAAAAAGAGAAAAACAAAGCGTGAAACCTTTTCCGCAAACACCCAACCACCTCCAATCTTATTAGTTATAAACGTCTTAGAGCAAAAGATCGTTACATCATGCGAAAAAAGAGAAAAACAAAGCGTGAAACCTTTACCGCAAACACCCAACCACCTCCAATCTTATTAGTTATAAACGTCTTAGAGCAAAAGCTCGTTACATCAGATGCAAAGCGAAAAAAGAAAATTGGATTAAATTCACCTTATCGGTAAATAAAAATACCGATATCAGATTAATCTGGAGAAAAATAAAATGTTTAAACAGTAAATTCCCTTCTTAATCCACCCCACTACTGAATTGGAATGGACAGGAGCTTACTACTCCTACAGAAATATCAAATGTACTGGGGATTGTATTTTCTCAGTTGTTCTCTTCTATCGCCTATGATCAAACATTTCAAAAACTTAAAACAGTTGCAGAGAAATCCAGACTAAATTTCACTGACAATTCCGCTTTATCTTATAATAAACCATTTACCATGCTTGAGCTGCAACAATCCCTTAACAACTCAAGAAACAGTCCTGCTTGCCCAGATGGGATATATTATCCCATCTGGGCCAGCTATTAACCCGTTGTGTAATGCTCCGAAATTTTGATCAAAGATCACTCTCCTTACTGCTCATATTTTTCAATAAAATTTTTTCCAAACATACCTTCCCAAGTTCCTGGCGTCATTCTTATGTACTAGCAATTGCAAAGCCCGGTAAAGATCATTCTGTTCCGCAAAATTATAGACTGATATCCCTTACCAGCTGTCTAAGCAGAACTCTCAAGAAAATGTTACATCGCCGTCTCACTTGGTTCCTGGAGTCCCAAAACTTGATTAACAACAACCAATTTGGATTCCAGAAAAATCGATCTTCATTGGATCTCATTATCAAAACCGAAACAAACATTAGAAATACTTTCATCAAGAAGGAACATCTCGTCATGGTCTGTCTTGAAAGATCTGCATTCTCTTAGCCTGAGAGGTAATTTACCATACTTTATCAAAAATTTTCTTCATTGGAGATCCTTTCAAGTTCGTTACCGGGGAACCCTCTCTAAGATCTTTAGCCAAGAAGAAGGAATTCCGCACGGGTCGGTTCTCAGTGCCACTTTGTTTGCAATGAGAATGAACCATATAATTGAACTCATTCTGAAAACTGTAGATTCGTTCCTTTTCGCAGATGATCTCTCAAAAACCTGTCATTCTCAAAACATGCATTATATTGAATGCCAGCTACCAATATCAATTAATCTCATCTTGACATGGATGACACAAAATGGTTATAGACTCTCCAGCCAGAAATCTGCTGCCATTCACTTCTGTACCAGATGCAATATGCATCCTGAGCCCCAGTTCCACTTGAATAACCATCCGCTTCCCAAAGCTAATTCTATTCGTCTTCTAGGATTATTTTTCGACAGTAAATTAAACTTCTAAAAACACATTGAATATCTCCGGACAAATTGTCAAAAGAAACTGAGCATACTCAAATTTTTATCAGCGACAACATGGGGAGCAGATTGTTACAGCCTGCTTCACCTATACAGAACCATAATTAAATCATGACTACGGGGGCGCCTGTTTTCGATTCTGCTAGGGAGAGTGTTTTATCTCGCCTCAACCCTATTCAACATTCAGCTCTTAGAACAGCATTAAGTGCATTCAGAACACCTCCAGTGCAAAGTTTATTTATTGAAGCCGATGAACCTCCTCTAAATATCAGGAGAAAGATGTTGCTGTTGAACTATGCAATCAAGATCCAATGCCAGATGACCCATCCTAATTGGTCAATACTTTATGATCTGCTGTATATGACCCTGTATAGAAACAAACCACAGACAGTTCGGCCTGCTGGTATTAGGCTAAAACATCTAGCAGAAGATTAGGATATACACTTTGATAAAATCTTGCAAGATCCTATAGATCCCGACCCTCCATGATCTGTCATCATGCCATGTTGTGACAGTTATTTCCACCAGTGGCGTAAACACTCTCTATCAGATTTTACCATCCAACAGCTACACATTGAACATACTCAACATTATCCTGACTCTGATAAAATATATACAGATGGATCGAAGTCTGAGAGTGGATCGGGTGCAGCAGTGGTACTCCCTGATAACATCATTTCTCTATCTCTACCGACAGAGTGTAGTAGCTACACGACTGAATTATATGCCATAAAGCTTGCATTAGAAAATGTCTTCCATATGTCAATTCAAAAGAGCATAATATACACAGACTCGCAAGGTTCCGTATTAGCATTGCAAAACAATTCCCTGCCTACTCACCCCTTATTAAAGCTCATCAAAACACAATTGATACATCTTAGAGAGCATCAGCAAAAGGTTATTTTCTGCTGGATCCCAGGCCATACCGGAATACCAGGAAATGAAATTGCAAATAATGCTGCCAAAAATCCATCCAGCTCAGCCCAAATGAATTCCCTAGTACCGGTCACAGATTATAAAATGAATATACAAAGAATATGTAAAGATCAATGGACTCTTCAGTGGCAAATGCAATTTCATAATAAACTACTCCAAATAAAACCCTTACCAAAATTATGGGCTTCTAGCTCCATAGCAAGCAGACAAGAAGTAATTCTAGCCATAGCTAGAATCGGCCATACTCATTTAACCCATCTGTTTCTTTTGTCAGGAAATGATCCTCCCCAGTGTAGTCATTGCCATACACCACTCACAAACACATACTTCTGGACTGTACTCAATATAATAATGCTCGACTAATGTCTTTCAGTTCTCTATCAAATTTAAAGGAATCTTTGTCACTTAGCTGTATCATAGGCGAAAATTCAAATCTCGCAGAATTCTTCTCCTTCCTAAAACGAATAGGATTGTATAACCGTTTTTAACTGCTTCTAAATCAACAAACACAGGCAGTATGCACCACTTCCATAAGTGCAATATGGCCTAAGTAGCCATTGCACTTAAAACCCCAACAACAACAACAACAACAACAACAACCTACATCTTGGGGACCACGCCACTGTTCTGACCTTTTCGAAACCTGGAAAAGATCCCACCAGCCCTTATAGTTACAAACCAGTTTCCCTCTCCATTTGCCTTGTTAAAATTCTTGAAAAAGTCATCTCATTTGGATTGTTGGAAAAACTACATGTAATGAGTAATAGTTAGCATGATTTTTGACGAAGCAGGTCTGCCTTAGATCACATGATCAAGACTGAATCTGCAATTTGCAATACCTTCGTGAAAGACGAACACTTTGTTATGGTCTCCATAGACATAGTATCAAACAAATGCCATCTCTGTCTAGAATTACAGCATTCTCAGAGACCTACATGCTCTTGATCTATGAGGCAGGTTGTCTTGCACAGTGGAAAGAGCTAATGCACACCCAGACCAATAATAAATTTTTCCAGTTGAAACAGGACCCAAAATGTTGCCACTTGAGCATTCAGTCAACAAGAAGTGGTACTTGCACAGGCAAGAATAGGACGTACTCATCTGACCCACATCCATCTACTCATAGGTGGTAATCCTCCTCAGTCCATACTGCTCAGCACATCTGACAGTCACCAAATATGGAGGATGCGGAAAGGTCAGGGAATGACCACCGCATATTCTGGAGCAATATGGCCTTAGTTGCTAATGCTCCTAAAAACCAAATAACAACAACAACATCTGACAGTCAAACATATTCTTATTGACTGTCCTGATTAGTCAGAACTTTAGTCCTGCTTTCTCTGACTAATCTTCAAGAACCAATAACAGTAGAGCATGGATGGGCAATCTCCAGTCTGCGAATGTGCGTAACCTGGCCCGAGGTCGTTTTCAAAATATGTATAATAAAAGGCCTGCTGTTTATTATATATATTTTTCAATTAATGGAATTTCTGAAGTAAATTTAGAAAATACTCTGCACATTGCTATGACAAATATTGATCCAGGTATCGATTAATGGATAAAAAATAAACAGTATATTATAAAAATAAGATATTGCAATTTTTGGGAATTTTATTTGTATTAGTAAAATAATAAGAGGAGTTTACCTCAATATAATGCATAGAACACTTCCGTATGATACCCTCCAGAAATTAAAATGGAAAAAACGAAAAAATTGACAACTTACCGGTACATTAGAGTAAGATATAAATAATTAAATAATCAATTTAACACAATTCAAATCAATTTAAAACAATTAAAAATCAAATTAACGCAATTAAAAGAATCTAACGAAAATATTCAAAACGATTTTCATTCCTGTGATCACGACATACGGTCGAAAAGCGTTGTCAGCTTCAGGAAGGAAAATCGTTTTGAATATTTTCGTTAGATTCTTTTAATTGCGTTAATTTGATTTTTAATTGATTATTTAATTATTTATATTTTACTCTAATGTACCGGTAAGTTGTCGGTTTTTTTTGTTTTTTCGTTTTAATTTCTGGAGGGTATCATACAGAAGTGTTCTACGCACTATATTGAGGTAAACTCCTCTTATTATTTTACTAATATTATTATCAACTTAGAACATATTGAGTAGTACAGCTCTGATTCATACTATCTAGGGAATTTTATTTGTATTTTGTTTTTCTTATTGGTAAAATTAATTATACATATAAATATTACAATAAATAACATAAAACTGTTTGTGATAATGTTTTCATTATACACTTAATAATCTTAAAATTTGTGAAAGCTAGAAAAAAAAATTTGGCTGCATGTACCTCACAGACATTTTATTTGGCCTGCCATTTATAAAGGTTATCCATCCCTGCACTACAGCATATTATTGGCGATAACAAATATAAATGAACTTTTCCACTTTCTGAAAAAAATTGGAATATATCATCAATTCTGAATTATTTCCTAACATATTCTTCTGAATAGGCACACTATGGCCAATGTAGCTTATGCACCACTAAACATCTATCACACACATACCCATCCCCCCCCCAAAGCCTTAAACACCTCAGTCAGACCTCCTTGCATATGAAGGCACTCTCACCAGGAGAAGACTAATTCTGTAAACTGCAGTGTCCCAAGGACCTCCTGAAAGAGGGCTCCCGGTGGTTAAGGGGCCCAGCTCCAACACACCACTTTAACCCTTTGCTTTGGCCAAGTTAGGAACTCTTGAAAGACCTTATCAGAATATCAGTCAGTAGGTGGATTTATCTTCTTGGATCAGTTGCAATCTAACAATTCTCCTCTGCTTTAGTGGGGACAGACTTAAGACTTCTTACCTACTATTCAGCTCACTTACATGCCCAGTTAAAGTGGAAGTAAGGTGCCTCCATAGCCAGGTGGGTAGGAGCAGCAGTGCGGAGCACACGCTTCTTGATTAGACCGGGGTTCAAGCCCGTGACCACCAAATACGGAGGATGCAGAAAGGGCAGGGAATGACCACTGCATATCCTTAGTTGCTAATGCTCCTAAAAAACCAAATAACAACAACAAAGTGGAAGCAGATATTTCTTTGTTGGGCTCCACAGTGAGTGGGAAACTTTATAGCACCAAATTTATTTCATTTTTTCTGTATGAGTAATTCAGATGTTTTCTGTGGCCCCCAGCAAGTTCCCAACTGATCAAATGATATGCACAACACCACTTTCAGATGACACAGAACTGAGGAAACACCATCAGTGACAATACTTCATCATGCATTGAAGAAGTATCACCTTACCTTCATCCAGAGAGAAGGAATTAGGTTTGGCAATCCCCAAAATCTGATAAAAGATTGCATTCTAGGGATCTTTTATTTAAAACCTCATACCCCGGGTATACAGATAAAATCCTGAAAGCCACATCAGTAGGAAGAATACCTATCACACAGCCCCCCCCCCCCCACACACACACACAAAAAACAAATGGGCACTGAACTCTTATTGCTTTTTCTGAATTGGACCTCCTCTGGAAGGTACTATCCCAGCTCATGATGTCATTCAACAGTGCTAGCTTTCCCTAGATGATCCATAGTAGTTTGTATGGTACTTAGAATCCCACTCGATCATTAATTGTAATCAGTATGGCTTCTGCAAAAACCAGTCCATATTAGTTGGTATGATGAAAGCTGAGAGTAACATACGGAATGCTTTTGTCCAAAAAGAACATCTTGTCATGGTATGTCCGAATATTGAAACTTTTGACACTACCTGGTGCTATGACATTCTTCAAGATCAATCAGTATCCCACTTTATGCTTCTTTCTCTTCACTAGAAACAGTGCTGTTGTAGGCTCTAAAGTGTTTTGTCAAATACCAGAAACTGGGAAATGGATGACCTGTCAGATGAAAACTCCATGCAAATGATACAATGGAATCAGTAAAACCTGTCTTCTCTGGAAAGGACAAAGGCATGGTAACTTCAAATTAACTGGTTTTACTGTTTTTCAGGGATTGAATTAAATGTGAGGTGATGATTAAAATAATCCAAAAGTGATTGAACATTTTCTGGTACGAGGTTTTGCTATTTATTCTGTTTAATCTGTTCGTACATTCATATTTATGTATAATCACTTACTTTATTACTGTAATTTAGATATAATGAAAAAAATTAAATGGATGGTTGTTCACTTCTGTCTCAGAAAAAAATTAATTTAATAAAATTGCTTAAATATAGATGAAATTTTACACTAAACTATTAGTAAAATAGGAGGATAATTAATGCAGCTTGGTTTAATTTCATTTTCAGGATGAATGTGTTTGCAGTAGTCTGTTACTCCTTACTAGTAACATAATGATCACTGCTGAAGAGGTGAGTTAAACTGCATTTTTTCCCCCCCTTCATCTATAAGCGACTTAGTAATGGGGAAACATAATCAAGTCACTTATGACTTGCTTGTATTTCTCCATTTTGAGCAATGCTTTTTAAATAAAAAGCACTTTTCCAAATAAAGAAGTATATTGCTATTTTAAAATGCATTCTATTTTCTATAATGTATCAATATCATATTCTGGATGCACCTCACCAGGGTTGCCCCAGCTACACTACACACTTTAAATAAAATGCATGCTTTGTTTGTTTGTTTGTTTGTTTGTTTGTTATTTGGTTTTTAGGAGCATTAGCAACTAAGGCCATATTGCTCCGGGATATACGGTGGTCATTCCATGACCTTTCCGCATTCTCCATATTTGGTGGTGACGGGCTCGAACCCCGGTCTAATCAAGAAGCGTGTGCTACGCACTGCTGCTCCTTCCCACCTGGCAAAATGCATGCCATGCCCCATTTTAAATAAACTATGCATACTCATATAAATGCTTACGGTAAATTTTACTGTGTAACAATCAATATTGTACTTCAAATCAGTTTTCCATTCATGTTATGGCTCTGTTTTTTTCTTGCTGGTCTTTAATAAGTTATTGACAAAGGAAGGCAGTGTTACAGTTCATATTTAAATTCTTCTGACTATTGTAAATGCAAGTTTGAACAGTAGCCATCCTGTACATTTATTTTTATTTTGAAATTAACTATTAATTATATTAGTTAAATCTCTATTGATTTTTAAATTGAGGGGAGTACAATATATGTTATTTGATTTCTTGGGTATTTTGAAAACGAACAAGCATGTACCATATTAAAGGTATTCAAACACAGCTGAGGAAAATTTTATTCTTAATTGCTGCTTCCCACTAGTGTTGAAGAGTGTAGTTGCTGACAGTACATGGTATATGCACTGCTCACAATACAATACAAGAAGATTCAGAATACAAGTAAAACCCATTGTAACGTGATGTTCGTGGTTCAAAGAATCACATTAGAAAATTCTATCCATTTTTCAACATTCAAACTTCATATGTACTATCAATTTTCTTCTCTTTTTTGTGTGCGATAATTGTAATACCGTGTCTAAGAAAAATAATAATGGAAATAATGTGCAATTGCGTTGTTTCAATCTTTTATTGTTGCACCTTACAATAAAGTATTTAAAAACAATACTCATGAAAAGTAATTAAGTCCAGTTTGCAAACCAGCAAGTGCCTCTGCGATACAAGTCAACAAGTAAAGTTACAAGTCGTTTATTATTGTTCTTATGGAAATCAAAGGATGTGTATCACAGATTTGTGTTAAACTGAAAATAACTGCATGTGTTCACAGGGCGCCTCTGTAGCCAGGTGGGTAGGAGCAGCAGTGTGTAGCACACATTTCTTGATTAGACCGGGGTCCGTGACCACCAAATACGGAGGATGCGGAAAGATCAGGGAATGACCACCGCATATCCCTGGAGCAATATGGCCTTAGTTGCTAATGCTTCTAAAAAAAAAAAAAAAACCAAACCAAGCCAAAAAAACATGTTCACAGGGAATCCAAAATGTTTATCTTCAGTGACTAAAAACACATTTCAACTGACAGAAAATGGGAGCCATGCTAGCATTGTGTTATAATTGGAATTGTGTTCTAACAAGTTTCATCTGCACTGGCTTTTTTCATATTCCAAACATGCTGAATAAATTTTTTATATATAGCACCAAAAAATTATGATCTAGGCATCAGTGAAACCATGCGAAAGTTTCTCAATTCCAAATTTTTAATAATGGTTCAGGTGGGGGAGGATAAAGAATAAAAAATAAATCGTGTAAACGCCTGCAATTGGCAGGCCATGTTTTTCACAAATTAAAGTGGACTTGGCGCATTATAGCCTGGGCTACTCATGCACCATAAAAACCAAACCAAACAAATTAAAGAATTAAATTTCAGCAACATAAGGTCAAAAAAATTTTACATTTTCTTGCGGAAAATACTGAACTAGATAAAATACTTCAGAATAAGCAATAAACATATGAAACTGTGAACCAAGTATACAGCTTTTATAGCACGATAGTGCAGCTGATGTTAAGCAAAATCCCAGCCATAATGCAAATAGTCCCCAGTTCAGTCAGTGTCCTGCTATCAAATAGTTGTTCATTTTATGTGCCTTTCCTTTTACAGTGTTCATTTATTGACCACAGTTTAATGACTACAGCAAAGCAAATTTATTGACCACAGCAAAGTTGCATCAAGGCACAAAAATTGGAGTTTGTTTTGATGCAGGTTTGCATTCTGGCAGTGAACGTGTTAATAGAGATCCGGCTTTAACCAGATCACTATTATTAAACACCTTCTGATTTTAAGCCTATAGTTATGTCAAATGAACTAATAAGACTCGTAGTAAAGAAAAAAAATGTATGGGATGAATATAAATAATCAGGCGACACAGAAGCCTATCGTAGATATAAGGTCTGTAATCAAGTCACACAGGAGGTTAGGCAAGTGAAGACAGATTATGAGAAATCTTTGGCAAAGGATGCTAAGAAAAATAGCAAAGGCTTCTATACTTTTATAAACTCTAAAAGGAAGGGAATGAATCAGATTGGTCCACTTTATATCACTGGTTTGACTGTAGATGATCATTCTAAGAGCTGCCAAACTAAATGAGCATTTTACATCTACATTCACACGTGAGGAGTTATTCAAGGAGTTAAGGGCTAGATGTGTATCAAACTCTAACAGGGAGTTAAATGATTATGTAATAATTGAGAGCAAAAAAGTGGAGGAGAAATTGTTTAAGTTAAACATAAGAAAGGCACCCGGGGTGGATGGGATCTATCCAATTAAATTAATAAAATAATTAAAGGAGGTGGCAAAGGAAGTAAGCAAACCCTTAGCCATAATTATGAGGGCATCCTTGGACTCAGAGAAAGTCTCCACAGATTAGAGATGTGCAAATGTATCTCCAATTCACAAAAGGGGTTGAAAGGGTGACACGAGTAATTACAGACCTGTTAGTTTGACTTCTGTTCCAGGGAAAATAATGGAGTCAGTGGTTAAAGAAGCATTGCAGGATCATCTTGACAAGACTGCAGTAATAATAAAGACACAGCATGGGGAAGTCTTGTCTGACTGATTTGATTGGATAGTATGACGTGGTCACAAAGCAACTGGATGCAAAAAATAGTTTTGATACCATCTACTTGGGTTTCAGGAAAGCTTTTGATACTGATGAACATGGAAGACCACTGTACAAGTTAGAGCAGTATGGCATTAAGGACAAGTTGCTACAATGGATAGTTGAGCGGGAGAAGACAGAGAGTGGTAATCAATGGACACTGCTCTTCGTGGACTAATGTTATTAGTGGTGTCCACCAGGGTTTGGTGTTGAGCCCATTGTTGTTGTTTTATATGCTTGATATACCTTCATCAATGATATTGATGAAGGTATATCAAGCTTATTGTCAAGGTTTGCAGATGATACAAAAGTTGGCAGGGTTGTTAATAAGAGTAATGACAGTATGCTGCTGTAACAGGATCTGGAGAAGTTGGGCAGATGGGCTGAGAAGTGGCAACTGAAGTTTAACATTGACAAATGCAAAGTACTGCATATGGGTAGCAGTAACCCCAGAGAAATATACCAACTGTTTGGTGTTACACTCAGAGTAGTGGAGAATGAAAGAGACCTGGCGGTAATTGTGCAGTCAGATATGAAGTTTTCTGACAGTGCTGACAGTCTGCCAGAGTAGGTCATGAGATCCTGTCAGTGATATACAGGAATTTTTCTGGCAGCAATAAGATGATTATCCCCTTGAGTACCGCGTACAGCTCTGGATGCCTGATTTTAGGAAGGGTATAGGGCTACTAGAATGGGTACAGAGAAGGGAAAAGGCTGGTGAAGGGAAGCAAATTACAGCATCTGTAGAGTAGGCACCTGTGAAGTGATCTGATAGAGGTGTATAAGGCCTTGTATGGATTGAGCAGGCTCAATGAATTGCTCAGATTAGAAACCTGAGGGGCCATAAACTGAAACTGAGGAAAGACAGTTGTCGAATAGATGTGCAGAAATTTGCCTATAGCCAGAGGGTAGTTGATTGCTGGAACAAACTTCCATCTGTTGTTGTGGAAGTTGATAGCTTAAATAAATTCAAGGCAGAACTAGACAAACATTTGGAATGAATGGATGGGTGAAATGGGAAGTATTATTTTATTTGTCTGATGCTGTATAATCTTGCTTTCTTGCATCATATGCCTCTACTAATGCTAATGGCCATGTACAACTGTGTTCTGTCATTCTCCTATTATAAATTTTCTTTATTATAAATTTTCTTGAACAGTGCAAGACTTAAAAAAAAAAAAAAAATGTCGAAAGTGACTTAGTTACTTTTCATGAAGTGGTTAATATTAATTACTTTTATCAGCCAAGACTTAGTTTGTTCGCTCCAGGTTCTAAGTGTTCCCTGGCTGATTGATCTGATTGCATTTTCCAAATTGATTTCAAAATCTTTTCTTAGAAAGGAATCTTCTTATAAAGTTAAAATTTCAGTTTTAAGTTATAAAGTCAAATAAACTTCAGGCTTACAAGTAGTAAACAAACTCAGAAAAGAAAGTAACCTTTCCTTTTATTTTCTTTTTCACTAACCGAACTAACCTAATACTACTTGGCTACTGCTCCAGGACCAAATGGAGTATAAAATTGACTTCATGACATTTCCATCTACTGATGGAAATGTCATGAAGTAAGCTAATCTGGAAACCAATGACAAAGTCTATGAAACGGCCTCAAAGTCTATGAAAAGGCGTCTCAACTGAAAAGGCCTCTATTTCACAAGATGTTCCACCCATTTTAATAATTTATTCACTGGAAACTCAACCTCTAAACAAGCTGTCACCTTTTCTTGTACAGAAAAGTATCGAGGCAATTTCTGGTTGTCCCAAAATGGTTAAAGGGCTACATCTGGAGATGATCTGATTGAAACTTCTGATTCAAGACAGTCAGAACAGTTATTAAAATAGATTACTTTTGCTGGACTTGCTGTTACAGTCATCTTGCTATCCAAAATGCTTCCAAGGAAGTGTGATTTGTTAATCATCTCAGAGGAATAAATAGTAGAAGAGCTAAGAGACCAATGAGTTGTTAAAGCAAAACACATTAAGTCTTAAAAATATGGCAGTCTTATTCCTAAACCTAGTATCATGCTCATGTTTAGCACCCCAAGCCTGCCACAAACAGTCAAAGCAGGATATTTATTATGGCAAATCCATCTGCACAAAATCCAGTCAGGTGATATAAATATCAAAAATACGGACATTTGCAAGCAACATGCCCTCACTGTAGAATATAACCAAACACTACTGCGACTTGACCCATTCAAATTGTAAAGGAAATCATTCAGCCTTCTCTAAGATTTGGGATTTATGGAAACTTGGTTAAAAATACCAGAGTAACATATCCTGAAGCAAGAAAACAAATCATGTCAAGTATGCCTGCACACTCATATGCAGCTACTGTTGAAAGCTACAGAACAGCTTCTAGCCAAACAGATTCTCAGTTTCTCTGACGGTTTTAATTGTTATATAGGCCAAAACAGTACTCTCTTCCACTAAGCAAATTATTTCCTCAAACACCCTGATAACTGTAGCACCTCACTAAAACAAAGCATGCTGTCACTAATGACAAGAAACAATCACATTCTGCTAATATGGAAATAGATGATTGAACAGATGAAAATGATACAATACTGATGCTGCACACAGACAATGGCTGCTCTGTCTTTCCAAAAAAGAACAGACAGAAATAGGCTTGATATGTAGTAACTTCCTCTAAAAAACAGTCAGATCAAACAACATCATCAGCCAAAACCAATGCAGACCTTTATATAGTGGGAGTGCTTAGGATTGCACAGCTACAGAGATGAACTGGAAAATTTAATAGAACAGTTGGACCCTGTTGGGATATGTGTTCAAGAAAATTATCTAAACCCTGAAGTATCTCCCAAGTTGCATCATTTATAGATGTCACAGAAGTACAGAATTACCAAATCGTGTGGGAATTGTTGTTCTGATTAGATGTAATCTACCTCTTCAAACTGCTGCTACCCCTATGGTGATAAGGGTAGTGGCAAAATGCATTATTATTGAGATCACTTTAACCCAGGTTTCTATATATGTATATATATATATTCTACCAAATTTTTTTAAGTTCTTAAACATGTAGTAGCTCAACTTAAGTCGCCAATTTGTATCTTGGGAGATCTGAATGGCCACCATCCATTATGAGGATCCCGGGGGTGGCTTAACAGAATTATTACTCATTGTTTACCAACTAGCTCTGCTAAACAGGATCACATATTTGCATCCATATCCCAACAGGTAGTGCCTGTTCTCCCTCAATCTAACCAGGTGTGGAATGGTCAATGCTGAGTGATTCACATAACAGCAGTCAGTTTTCTATTATATGTAAAATCCAAATACAATTAACCTCTTGCCTGACAAGCCACATTACCATGTAACTTTTGTAAAGCACATTTGAATGATTACAAAAATCCTGTTCAGTTTGATGATCAGATAATTCTATCTGAATCCATTGACGACATTACAGTGGACATTACTGAACAAATATTAGTAGATACTCCTGAAGTGATACCAAAATCACAAGTTAGAATTCTTCATTGCATACAGAATGCACATTCTGTATACAATAAAGTTGCTGTTCATAACACCTTTCACGGCTACAAGTCAGAGGTTGGAATAAATTCCGCGAGTGTCTCATGACAGATAACCTAATAAATTAAGAGAGACTCAAAGCTGAAGCCTGATGAATTACTCGTAAGTCTGCCTTTTGCCCTCAGTACAGCAGCTATCCGACTTGGCATTGATTCAACAAGATGTTGGAAGCGTTCGGGAGGTATGGCCAACCAAGCTGTGTGTAATGTGGCCAGCAATGCAGGTATGGAGGTGATTGGAGTATCCAGATGCCTGATATGCCTTTCCATAGTGTCCCGCAGGTGCTCTATGAGATTGATATTGGTGGAGTTCGGAGGCCAATTGATGTGCTGGAAGTCAGAACTGTGTTCCTCGAACCATTCCTGCAGAACAAGTGCCCGATGGCTCGACGCATTGTCATCTCGGAAGACACTATCGCCATTTGGGAAAAGGTGGAACATAGTATGGTATACACAGTAAAAAAGCAAGCAGTTGATGATAGCAGAGACCAGTGATATGTTGTTCCACATGCACCAGGAGTCCAAGTTCCTACTAGTGAAACATGCCCCACATCATACAACTGTCTCTATCGACCTGCACATTCGATACCATGTATTATGGATCAAGAGCCTCGTGTTGTTGACACCAAATCCATACACGACCATCCACGTTGTGGAGTAAATAACGTGACTTATTCCAACCAGCACACCTTCCATTCTTCTAACGTCCAACTTGCATGCTCTTTGCACCAGGCAAGTCTTTTACACTGATGAACCTTGGTTAGGAGAGGATTCCATAGGGGTCGTCTGCTGGTATAGCCTATACGTGCGACGCATGGTCATGCCAGATATTGTTCCAGGTTGGTCCATATTGTATTGGGTAGTCAACTCTTGAACAGTGCTGCGCTTGTTCATCTGTATGAATCGTCAGACCTGGTGCTCACCTCTACCTTCAACTTTTTGCTGACCTTTGCAGTTTTGCCATCAGGTCATTGTATGACCATTTTGACAACAGTCCTAATACACTTTAACTAACTACGGCGACTCTTGAACACCCCACCAGTTCAGCTGTTTTGGAAATCGAGGCACCAGCTCGTCGAGCACCCACAATCTGCCTTTATCAAAGTCCAATAAATCCTTCCTTTTATCCATCACGCTCGGGATTTTACTACCTACTGAACCACTGACACCTTATCTATGTTACATAGTCGACTAACTCCGCACTCTTGTACGTCACATGGTCAACGGGTTGCATTCACTTTTCATAAGGTTTTCGTAATTCAGTGATCACTCAGTGTGTCTTCCCATGCCGAAATAGCAGCTCCTACTACATCTGACACATTTTCAGAATGTTAAAACTCATGCCAAATGGTGCAAGATCAATTTTGCTACCACCATTTCCTGTCCTTGTAATAAACCTTTCAAAAAAAGAACTCAAGAAATCCTTACATAATTCCTCTAGCAGAGCTGCAGGACAGAAAGGCATTTGTTACATCATGCTGCAAAACCTATATGACAAAACCTTGAACTACCTTCTCCTTTTTTTTATAACTGTATCTTTTGGGAAAATGACTATCCATTATTTTGGTGTCACTCAATTGTGTTAGCTTTTCCAAAGCCAGAAAAATATCCTTCTTTATCAAGTAGCCGGTATGACACATCAGCAAGATCTGGATGAACTAGACAGATGATAGGCTGGAAAGTGGCACTGGAGGTTTCGAACATATGGTGTTTGGTAATTGTAAGCAGGAGTTTTTCTTTTAAAATACAGACACAGAATTGTTTATCAGTGTAGTATCACCTTACAAACATTGGCTTACTAAGTTTTTCTCTTTGTGGCTTTCTTTTTTTGGATTATCTATTACAAATCAACTGGTTATGATTGCTTTGAGAAAGATACTTTTGTAGACCTTGTCTTCTTCAGAAATGTTAAATCTGGGTTTTGTTTGTAATAATGGCCGTGCTGTCTATACCTGACTATCAAGAATATTTCTGAACTTCCATGAGCTAGAAAGAGAAGTTCTGAAATGCATTTTTGATCCTTTTTTTTTTTCCCATTTGTATTCATATCTTCTCACAGTCGACATTGCTATGAGGTCTCATAACAGATTTTCCCAAGTTGTGCTTGGTGTTTTAATAACAATGCCAAGTATGACTTGGGATAATTTATTATATTTCAGTCTTTCTTGTGTACACTAGATTCCGCAACCATGGACCACATTACATCAATTCTTTCTTTTTTCATAATAGTATGTTGTCACACACTGAAATTGACAAAATTGATAGTGCAAATTATCTGTTGTTTTGTCTATTTTTTCATATTGAGAAGTGTTCTTGATTCAGTACTTACTTCACTGAAGACCCCTCAGCATTGGCACCTGTACATGGTCGTTGCCTTCCAGTGATGCTGCTGAACTTCCAGATTAGTATCACTGGAATCTGGAGTGTGAAGTCGTTCGCCATAACCTGGAAACTTGGATTGTGGTGGGTGAGGAGCCCACCCTTATACAGCACTTTGGCTTGACTGGGATAAATGAGCATATAGTAATTACTGCTAGGATCAATTGCATTCCAATAAATCTGCTTTCCTTTGGTCCTTGGACAGGGTCTTACTGGAAATGTGAGTATGGTGCTCCAAGCAAACTTGTCATCCATTTGCAGGCCTTGCTAGTTTGCAAGTGGTGTCCTCTTGTACCTCTTTTCCTCACTCTCCATTCCACAAGAGAGCAGGCAGCCAGGAAAACGTCATCCTTCTTCATTCAGAAATGATTAAAAGGGTTGGCAGGATCCTTAATATCTCTGAAAAAGCTACGAGCCGGAGATCTTTTAGTTGAAAGGCTCAAGTGTCAAACAAACTGTTCAAATGGTGTCTTCTTTGTGTCTATGAATAAGAGATCTGCTCTGACAGGTGGCAAGAAAATATCGATGTGCAAGGATGGGAATCTCATTCCAAATGGAGTTCTCGGATTTTTTTTTTTTTTTTTTTTTTTATGGAAACCCCAAACACGAGAGGTGTTAGAACCTATAGTACTTAGTACCGTGCTTGGGTTGGAGGTTGAGAAGATGAGAGAAGATATTTGTTGACATTAGACGTGAACTTCTGTAGACTGTAATTTTGATACTAGAGAGCTATTACATGCTCGAATCACAGCATGACCTCGTATACAGTATACCATGCAAAAATTGTGACGCTGTCTACGTAGGATCCACCATGGGAGTGGCACGGCTTCGAGCAAAACAACACGAAGCTTCGGTGCGGGCGGGTCGTTCGAATGCATCGGAACTTTCGTTCCACGCAATAAATGAACGACATACATTCGGCTTTACTGAAACAAAAATTATAAATATTCAACACAACTACTACAAACTACTCATTGCAGAAACCTTAGAGATGAAACTACATGAAACTTCAATCAATATCCGTAGGCCATTCCTATTATCCGACGATTGGTCACTTATACGCATGCGTGAAGAACAAATACTACAACATAAGGAAAGAAAAAAAGTTTCGGATTAATTGTGAGTAACTCTCTTCCTGTGAACATGATGCCCCGAAAAGTTCTAGTCCAACTTAAGGAATGTAGAGAATAACCCCCAACCCCTACCCCTGCCTCTTACCCATTTATTAGACCTCTAAATTTAACTCAAAATTCCAGCCACAGGACCAAAAAGAAAAATCGATCCTTAATTATTAGCCCGTTTAGACCTCCAAAATCTAACTTTATGACAATGTTTTGCAAAATTGACATCGCCTTCCCCATGAATTATTAGTGAGTTGGACAAGGAGAGTTGGAAAAGAAGCTTCCTATATCAAAAAATAAAGGTAAGCCCTGTTGATTCATAACTGTAATTTTGAAATGAACAATTGGATGAATAAACGAGGAAGATGAAAAGTTGGTTCTGTGAGTTTGAAGTTGAACAGAAAATGGATGTTGGCTGGTGGCGGCACATGTTCGGACTGTTTTGAAAGAGAGAGTGGGAATTATAGAAGCCAATTCAGAAGAACAGTGCCCATGGAAGTATCTGTAGAAAAGGCATGTAGCAGAAACAGTACATTTATGAGGCAGCGAGTGGAGAGACTCTGTTAGAGATGAGTCATTAATTATCCTAACTGCCCTCTTCTGAATGGAATCAAGAAGCCTGAGAGAGGTTTGGGGGGGGGGAGGTGAAGGAACAATATTCCATGGTAGGGTGGATTTGCAATTTCTACACAGTGAATAGCTGTTTGGAAGAAAAGTAATGCCGAGAGTGAAAGAGAAAACCAAGTTTTTTTAGATGCAGAGGAAGCAATATTTGTAATGCTTGTGCCAAGAGAGCTTAGAAGTCAGGGTAATCCCCAAAAGAGATATATCATCTTGCCTAGAAATTGGAGTGTCACCAAAGATAAGCATAGGAGCAGAAGAGTCCTTTATGCGAGATATAAGACAAGACTGAGTTTTAGAAGGTTTGAAATCAACTAAGTTGTCTTTGCTGCACTGGAGAATTACTTGGAGATTGGCATTTAAGGAATTGGTAGTGGATATTTGAGAATTTGAAGCTAATTGAGCAGGGCAAGATTTCTCAAACTAGAAAGTGGAATGCAATGTGCTATCGTCGGCAAAACTATGGATAGGATTTCCAGTCACTCGAAAAAGGTCATTAATATACAAGAGGAAAAGAGTGGGGGAAAGAACTGAACCTTGGGTGACACCAGCATTAGTGGAGAAGTTAGAAGAGAGCCATCTATCATCACTCTCAGTGAGGGATCAGAGAGAAAACTGGATAAACAATTACAAAAAACAGTTGGTAAACCATAAGATGGAAACTTGTTTAGAAGACCTTTATACCAAACACGATCGAAATCCTTTGAGATGTCAAGAGCAACTGCTTGTGTTTCACCAAACTTTTCCATTGTTGTTGTTGTTGTTTAAGGGTTTTAAGACACAAGGGCATCAATGGCCAAGATGTGTCTTTCCAAGTTTTTCATGTAAATCAATCTTTTCCGTTGAATTTGTCCATAAATGGGTAACATAAGCCAGAATATCACCAGTGGATCGATGTTGGCGTAATCCATACTGGCGATCATTGATCAGATGGAAGGTTTCTAAGTAGGTTAAGAGTTGGCAATTAATTGATTTCTCCATTACTTTAGAAAGGTTAGAAATAATTGGATGGGATGAATTTGTCCCCTTTTTAGAAACTGGCTGGATATGAGCAAATTTCCACGCAGAAGGAAATACACCTTTGGAATAAGAAAGTGAAAAAAGGAGGCAAAGAACAGGATTACGTTCAGGAGCACAGGTTTTTGAGAACAAGTGGAGAAATACCATCACGATCTGGAGATTTCCGAGCATCAAGTTTTGTCAAACTCCTTTTGACGGAAGACCACAGGAGGCATTGAATGGAGCATGTTGGGAATCGTGGGAGGTGTTTTACCAAGATCATTAATGCATGAGTTGGAAGAAAAATGGGATGCTAGCAGGTCAGCTTTATCCTTGGCTGGGCCCCAGGTGCCAAGCGTTCTGTGACTAAGTGATTTCTGTGCATTCCAAAAGCGTTATATCCAAAGAGCCATTGAATAAATTATATTTCGTTCCAACTACCGTTTTCTTTATTTATAAATTACTGCAGCACTTTTGCACTACAAGAAGTAGGCAAAGGCCCAGAAAGGAAGGCCACCTTTCTATTTCTATTTCTAACAGTACTAACCAAATAACTCAGCCGCTTGGTCACCTAGTGGCAGTGCTCCTGCCTCCCCATGGCGGGGCCGGAAACCTGGGAGGTAAACCAAACCCCCAGGGCCAAAAGGAGCAAAACATGGAATATGACAATTTTCCCCCTGATTAAGACTGCAAATCCAAATAATACAGATTTGCATCAACCTGATATTGACTCTACCAATCCAAAGAGACTGAAGATGGATGCTCCTCGAATTGAACACCCAAGTTTTCTGATTCTTCATTCACTGATAAACCAGCCCTTGGGCAATCTATTGCCATTTCTCATTAAAATGTCTTGAGAACATGGCTGGTTCCCCGAAGATGGTGACGACGAAAATCTGGTGACCTGCTTGTAGAGACCACGAGCTCTAAACACTCTGAGTCTCTACTTAGACTCAACTCATTTGGTGGAATTCTGGTCAAGGTATACCCACATGCCACACTAAATACATCCAAAGGCGTACTTTCAGAATGGGACCTAATGAATGTCTCAGACGAAGAAATTGTTCAGGAACTACAGGATCTGAAAGTCACACGGGCCAAAAGAATCATGATGAAAAAAGATGGTGAGCTACTTCCGACTCGGAGCATCATATTAACATTCAGCTCACCCAACCTACTTTTGTTGGTGAAAGCAGGGTATTTTCATTGTTGCATTCGCCCATATATTCCACACCCAATGAGATGTTATAAGTGTTAGAAATTTGGACACTCACAAACAGTCTGTCGAGGTGACTCAGTATGTCCAAACTGTGGATCGAAAGGGCATACCCTGACTGTAATGCCCAGACTTCGCTTTGTCCCAACTGTAAAAGCAACCATCCAGCCTTCTCCAAAAATTGTGAACAGTGGAAATACGAGAAAGAAATACAAAATAGAAAAGAAAGTCTTGTTCCCAGAAGCACGAAAGCAATTGCAACTACAGATGCCTAGATGTATGTATGCCGAAGCCTCTAAAAAATTTCATTCAGTATCAATCCAAACTGATATATCTATTCCACCAAACATCACCATTTCTGAATGGGCTCGGTCCTTGCTCTCTTCTGTACCACAATCATCAAAGCAACATATTTCAAGCAAGGCTAAAAACACGCCAGTCACCATATCACCTGCTACCCATGTAAGACCCGTTCAAACAGAGAAGCCAGATCCCGTTAGCAAACAGCCAGTTGACTCCATCCTTATGGATACCAGTGAAATCCCCAGTCAAGATGAAACAGAAACCATTCTGGAGATCCATCCAGAGGATGAAATAGACACGAGACCAATTTTCTCAAAAAAGAGATAAAATTAAAAGTGACCGCATCAAACAGACAGACTCAGCTCCTTCATCTAAATCTAAACAATGAGCAATGTAGTCCAATGGAATTGCAGAGGCTTGCGTAGCAATATTGATGACATCCAGGAAATAATTAAACGTCATAATCCAGTTGGCATCTGTTTACCGGAGACATATTTAACTCCTCAGGTCTCTCTCTCGATCAAAAATTATACTCTCTTTTCTGACAAGATAGACCGGTTACAAATAAAGCTCATGGTGGGGTTATTCTCATAGATTCACGAGTCCCTTGCAGATGTATTCCTTTGCAAACCTCTATTGAAGCTGTTGGCTGTTGCTATGCGAATAGCAATTGGAGTCACAATAATACTTGTTTTAATCTATCTCTCCAGTCAGCCTTGTATTATTCATGAACTTGAAGATTTAATTCTGCAGTTGCCAACCCCTTTCTGTTTATCGGGCGACTTCAATGGACACCATCCATTGTGGGGCTCTCCCAATGCAGATGGATGGGGACAACTTATTGAATGCTCATTGACAGGCAGAATTTAATCATCCTAAATACTGGTTCACCAACTTACATCCATCTCCCAACAGGAACTGTGTCCTCAATAGATCTATCTATCTGCTCTCCGATCCTCTTTCCTTGTATTGAGTGGACAGCTCTGGATGATCCACTCAACGGTGACCACTATCCACTAATCTGTAAAATTCAAACTTCACACTCCGTGACTTCAGAAAACTGCACGAAATGGAAATTTTCCAAGGTTGATTGGGCAAAATATACTTATCATGTATCCTTTAATAATCAGATCATTGAATCTTGTCCAATTGACATGGTCACCAACCATATCACTAAACAAAACCTAGCAGCTGCATCTATTGCCATCCCACAATCCCAGTCAAGCTCCTGTAGATCCATAAATTATTGGTGGAATGAGGACTGTAAGAGTGCCAAAAAAGAAAAAACCGAGCATGGAATATATTCTGCAAACATCCTACTATTAATAATCTTATAAATTATAAAAAACCCAGAGCCAAGGCTTGCCATATCAGGAAGAAAGCAAAAAGAGACTCCTGGGTCCGATTTGCAAATTCATTTAATAAAAATACAGATTCTAGAATAATATGGAGAAAAAGAAAACAACTAAATGGCAAATTTCCTCCTCTATCCTCCCCAATTTTCAACTGGAATGGACAGGAGCTGTGTACTCCTGCAGAAATTGCAAATGCTTTAGGCTCTGTATTCTCACAGTTGTCTGCACTGACCGTATATGACCAGCCATTTCAGAAGATTAAAGCTTCAGTTGAAAAATGTCGATTGAACTTCAAAACCAAATTGTGTCTATCGTTCAATTGGCCTCTTACTATGATTGAACTTCAAGAAGCTATATATACCTCAAAGAACAGTGCTGCTGGTCCAGACGGAGTGTATTATATAATGCTTAAACACTTAGATAACAAAGCATTATCCTTGCTGCTGACTTTCTACAATCATATTTTCACTGAACATTCATTCCCCACATGCTGGAATCACTCCTGTGTACTGGCAATTCCCAGACCAGGGAAAGATCACTCTATCCGTCACAACTATAGACCTGTTTCTCTTACCGGCTGCTTGAGTAAAACCCTAGAAAAAATGTTACACTACCAACTGACCTGGTATCTTGACTCCAAATATCTAATCTCCGATATCAGTTTGGTTTCAGGAAAAATCGATCATTGCTGGATCTCATGGTCAAAGCTGAAACGAACATCAGAAATGCGTTTATCCGAAACGAGCATCTTGTTATGGTATGCCTTGACATAGAGAAGGCCTTTGACACCACTTGGCGTTTTGGTCTCTTGAAAGATCTTCATTCCCTTGACCTCAGAGACCACTTACCATATTTCATACAAAACTTCCTTCAGCATAGACCTTTTCAAGTCTGCTATCGGCAAGTCCTCTCGCAAATCTATATACAAGAGGAAGGAGTCCCACAAGGCTCAGTTCTGAGTTCTACCTTATTTGTAATAAGAATAAATAACATAACCAAATGCATACCCGACCCTGTAAACACATATCTCTATGCCGATGACCTGACTGTTTCCTGCAGTTCACAGAATATGAACTTCATGGAAAGACAACTACAAATCTCACTTAACACTATTTAACTGTGGATGACACAGAATGGATACCGACTATCACATCAGAAATCTAGTGTCGTTCATTTTAGTTTTTTTTTTTTTTTTTGTTATTTAGGAGCATTAGCAACTAAGGCCATATTGCTCCAGGATGTGCGGTGGTCATTCCCTGACCTTTCCGCATCCTCCGTATTTGGTTGTGATGGGCTCGAGCCCCAGTCTAATCAAGAAGCGTGTTGCTACGCACTGCTGATTCATTTTAGTAACAAACGAAAGATGTATCCTGAACCAGAGCTTCACTTAACAAATCATCCTATATCAGTTGTGAAAAGTATTCACTTCCTCGGCCTGGTTTTTGATAGTAAGCTTAATTTCTTAGAACATGTCAAATATCTGCAGGTCAGATATTTGACATGTTCTACTTGCCAGAAAAAAATGAATATACTCAGAGTTCTTTCTTCGACAACATTGGGTTCAGATCGCTATACCCTACTTCAATTGTATAGAATTAGGTCTCGTCTTGATTATGGTGCCCCAGTCTATGACTCTGCCAGGGAAAGCATGCTAGCACACCTTGCACCTATTCCACATTCTGCCTTCAGGATTGCTACAGGAGCATATTAGGACATCGCCAGTACAAAGCCTTTATATTGAAGCCCATGAAGTTCCACTCTGTCTCAGAAGAAAGGTGTTACTTCTGAATTATGCAGCTAAAATTCGAAGCATGCCTACCCATCCAATTTGGCCTATACTTAATGATCCAAAGTTTAAAATTTTCTATAGAAATAAACCCAGTGCAGTTCAGCCTACTGGTATCAGATTACAGGCACTATTAGAAACTCGGAATGTACATCTCGAAAAAGTCCTCCAAGATCCAACCTGTTCAGTCACCCCATGGGCCTATATTAAACCATCCTGCGACAATTACTACCTAAACTGGGAAAAACATTCCCTTGCAACTATCAATATAAAACAACTCCATACTGCTCACACAAAGAATTATCCTCTTTACAAAAATATATACCGATAGATCGAAGTCTGATAGTGGAGTAGGTGCTGCAGCAGTTTTCCCTTTTAATACCATGTCTGTATCACTTCCCACCGAATGCATCAGTTATACAGCTGAGTTATTTGCTATCAAGCTTGCCCTAGAAAATATTCTCCATCCGTCCATCAAAAAGAGTATAATATATATAGACTCGCAGAGTACACTTATAGCCTTACAAAACACCTCCTCACCAAAGAATCCTTTAATAAAAACTATAAGATTTATGTTGATACATACGCAGGAACGCCAGCTAGTAGTTATCTTTTGCTGGATCCCAGGCCATACTGGGATATCTGGAAATGAATGTGCAGACTATGCCACCAAACATCCTTCTAATTCAGATTCATCATGTTCTCTCGTTCCATGTGCTGACTACAAATCTAATATACAAAGAATATGTAAGGAAAAATGGACACTTATATGGCAAACTAAAACAGATAATAAGCTCTTTCAAATAAAACCAGATCCACAGTTATGGCCCTCCAGCTTCTGGGAAAACAGAAAGGAAGAAGTAATCCTAGCCAGAGCAAGGATTGGTCACAGTCACATTATCCACCTATTTCTCCTTCACAGGCAATGATCCTCCTCAGTGTACACACTGCAATTCTCAACTTACAATAAGCACATTCTTGTTGAATCACCTTATACCCACATGCCCGGCAACTCTCTTTCAGTTTTCTTACTAATCTTAAAGAATTTTTGAAGCGCTGTGATATCATAGGTAACGATGCCAACCCCACAGAATTTTTCTCATTTCTCAAACGGATAAACTTATATGATCGTTTCTGACTGAACAGTCATCATGAGTATCTTCCACATCACTGATAGGTGCAATATGGCCTAAGCAGCCCTTGCGCCAAAAATAACAACAATAACATCCTTGGCTGAAGTGAAAACAGAACCATCTGGTTTTGACAGAGGTGGGAACAGAGATGGGCAAAAGTTTCGGCCAATAGCATTTGGCAAAAGACCAGAATGCTTGGCTACCATTAGGGCAAGAAGCAAGTTTTCTACTCTGAGCCTGTTGAAAATCTAGTTTGGACTGCTTTACAATCGTTGCAAGCTTTGGTGTAGGCAGAAAATGAAACCGAAGAAGAATTGGAAACAAGCCAATTATGATATGCAACATTCTTCTCTTGAATAGCCTTAGCACATTTATTTTTAGAGAGCATCAGCAAAAGAAGTTACCATATTTCCCCATGTATAAGACACACCTTAATTTTGGGGCCTGAAATTTGAAAAAAAAACGTATTACATAAAAGTTATTGAACTCAAGTTTTATTCATCATAAAATTCATACAACTCCTCATCACTGTCAAAACTCCCATCCATTAGCTTGTCCTCATCTGTGTCTGATGATGATTCACTGTCTTCATATATTGCCTCGTCCTCAGAAACATCTATGGCATTTGAAATGCCACACTTCTTAGATGACTTGACAACGATCTCAATCTTGATATTATCCTAGAATATTTTCACCCAGGTACAAACTTCTCCTATAGTTGGTTTCTTCACTCTTCCTGCTGGTGTCAAATTGTCCCAGAAGACTTCATCCGTTAGTTCCATTCATCTCTCATGGCAGCTTTGAAGGGTTTGTTAATGCTGATATCAAGTGGTTGGAGCTGGGATGTCCAGGTATGATGGCAAGTTTTGTTTTTTGCTCTGCAGCAATCTTCTGTGTGCCCTGAACTGATCAAGCACCAATAGGGCAGGTTTGCTTAAGAGCCCACCTGGTCTCCTGCTCCAAACTTTCTCAAACCAGATCTTCATTCCATCCTGATCCATCCAACTCTTGTCATGAACATGGACAATCACTCCTCGAGGAATGTCTTCTTTTGGCATTGTTTTGTGTTTGAAAATCAGCATAGGAGGCAGCTTGGTTCTGTCGGCACAACAAGCTAGAACAATGTATAATGGCTCTTTTCATGTCCACTTGTCTTCACAGTTACAGTTTTCACCCCCTTCTTATCAACAGTTCTGTTACTTGGGACATCAAATTGAAGGGGAACTTCGTCCATATTTGCAATCTGTCCCAACTCAAACTGATGTGTCTTCCGACATTGAATGACAAAACGATGAAATTCAAGGACCATCTGCTCATAGCTTTCAGGCATCTTTTGGGCAAGTCTGGTGCATGTACGCATGCTTAGTCCATTCCGTTTCATGAACCTGAAGCACCGATTGTGTCCTCCTTTGAAATCAGTAACTTCTTTTTCATCAGCAATTCTTCTTGCCTCATGCTGAACCATCTTTGTGGACACAGGAATTCCAATTGCCCTTTGCTCTTCAATCCATATCTTCAATTCCCTCTCTAAATCAGGCCATTTTGCTGACTTGCCTCTTATGGCCTTCTTCTGCCGTTGCATTTTCAGTAGGGTTTCTTCTTCCCCTAGCCAGTCTCGGATTGTTTTCTCAGTTGGAGGAGGACCAAACTTACGTTCAGTAGCACGATTTCCATTCACTTTTGCAAACTGGATCACTTTTAACTTGAATTCAGCACTGTACGAAAATCTTTTCTGAGCCATTTCTGGGCAAAACGTGGCGAAACGTAACCTAATATACCGGTAACAAGTGCGAAACAATGAGCACAAAGACAACAAGCGCAATAAATGCAAGTAAAAATATCTACAACCACTGTATAAGACGCACCCAGTTTTTAGACCCCAAATTTTTCGAAAAAGGGTGCATCTTATATATGGGGAAATACAGTATCTTCTGCTGGATCCCAGGGCATACCGAAATACTAGGAAATGAAATTGCAAATGATGCTGCGAAAAATCCATCCAGCTCAGCCCAAACGAATTCTCTAGTACCATTCAGAGATTATAAAATGAATATACAAAGTATATGTAAAGATCAATGGACTCTTCCGTGGCAAGTGCAATTTCATAATAAACTACTTCAAATAAAACCTTTACCAAAATTATGGGCTTCTAGCCCCTTTGCAAACAGACAAGAAGAAGTAATTTTAGCGAGAGCCAGAATCGGCCATACTCATTTAACCCATCTGTTCCTTTTGTCAGGGACTGGCCCTCCTCAGTGTAATCATTGTCATACACCACTCACAGTCAAACACATACTTCTGGAATGTACTCTATATAATAATGCTTGACTAGTGTCATTCAGTTCTCTGTGAAATTTAAAGGAATCTTTGCTGCTTGGCCATATCATAGGCAAAAAATCAAATCTCACAGAATTCTTCTCCTTCCTAAAACGAATAGGATTGTATAGCCATTTTAACTGCTTCTAAATCAACAAATGCAAGCAGTATGCACCACTTCCATAAGTGCAATATGGCCTAAGTAGCCGTTGCACTTAAAACCTCATCAACAACAACCACCACCACCAAGGTTTAGATAAAGGGCAAGATATTAAAGTGGAGTGTGGAATAAAGGATTCCATTCCTACAAGAATAATTTCATTGACACGATCTGAGCAAACGTTGATATCAGAAGTTTTGAAACAGCAATCCGACCAGGAAAAGAAGAAACAAAATCTTGCAGGTCACCCTATTTTGCATTCTTGTAATGCCAAACAACACGAGGTTGGGAATAGTCCCTAAATTCAACACCCCATAGCCTCCAAGGCAGGTTACTTAAATTGCCAGTAAAGGATGTACGTTCTAAATCCACGAACATCTTAATAGAAAAACTCTCCATTCTACTGCTCCACTATGCTGCTAAGATCCAAAGTCTTCCATCGCACCCCAGTTGGGCGTTTCTTTATAATACTATGTGGGTTTCCTTCTATGAGAGTAAGCCAAATGAGAATCGACCAGCCTCACTCAGTATTAAAGAGCTTGTCCAGAGTTGGGATATCGGCTTAAATGATATTTTTCAGGAAACAAGTGTGCACCTATTCCTCCTCGGACATAAGTTTCTGCCTCTTACGACGTACATCTTTTTCGATGGAGATAGAATGTCTCCCTGCAATATCAGACAGTTCCACTCAGCTCACACTATAAACTCGCATGCCTGTAAAATCTACATTGAGGGATCAAAAACTCCAACTACAGCAGGTGCTGCAGCAGTTTTTAGTTCACTTACAGCCTCACTATCACTAGCCTGCAGCATCTTCACCGCTAAATTATACACCATCAAGTTAGCACTTAGTAAGATTATAGAGCTTTCCATCTCACGTGCTATAATTTACACTGGGCAAAACGTGGCCCAAAACCTGGTATAATTTACCTGGCCATTTTGGGCTTCAAACATGCTGCAGATTCACCAAAAATGGTGAAACGTCTCCAATCTGAAGATTTGTTAATAGAGACCACCAATTTTCGACACTCTGAAGAACTACTACTACTACATCTGACATCCTTGAGTGGAAACCCAGTTCAAATCACACCACATACCAACCCTCAATTCTTCAAATTGAGCGATCACTGAATGGGATTAATTGAACGTCCCCGAAGATGAAATGGTTCAGGAATTTAAAGAACAAAATGTCACTCAGATAAAAAGGACCATGATCCGAAAAGATGGCAGTTTAGTCCCTACCTAGAGTATAATTTTAGCTTTCAGTTCTCCAAACCTACCATCTTCAGTCAGGGCAGGATATTTAAACTGTCATGTTTGGCCCTATATCCCGAACCCTCTAAGATGCTTTTAATGCCAGAAATTTGGCCATTCCCAGACATCATGCTATGGAGATGCAACATGTGCAAGCTGTGGGTGTAAAAGTCATATACAAACAAAGAAACAGAATGTAAGGCATCAACTCCACAGGCAACAATCCAGCATATTCCAAAGACTGTGACCTCTAGAAGTTGGGGGAAAAATACAAAATTGAAAATAAGGTTTCCTGCCAAGAGGTAAGAAAACAAGTAAAATTAAGTATGCTAAAATGCACCTATGCTTCTGCTACTTACAGTCACCAATCAGTAGCATGTCAGACCGAAGTGACTATCCCTCCAGACACATCAATCTTCAACTGGGCTCGATCAGTCCTCTTGATCCTCCATCTCCACCAAACGTAGTAGACCAGCGAAGTAGTACACCACTTACAGTTCGATCCCAGAGACTTCCCCATTGTGGATAATTTGCAGAAATCAGATCCTGTTGAGGTGAAGCAATCTCATCTATCAAGCATGGACACAGATGATGCAAAGAACCAAGAAGGTCTGCTTGAAATATATGCAGATGACGATATGGAAGAAAGCAACGACTTTTTCAAGAAAAGAAAAATCAAAACTCGGCAGATATTAACAAGCCACCCACAAAAATAAATAATGGAACAAACCATACAATGGAATTGCAGAGGTTTTTGCAGCAGTATTGACGATATCTAGGAATTAATTCACCATTTCAATCCTGCTGCCATGTGCCTACGAGAAATGAATTTAAAACCAAAAATCTCTGTTTCAGTCAAAAATTATACCATCTTAGAAGCTGTTGCTACACATATAGTTATCGGTATCACATTGACAGTGGTCTCGATATATCTTCTGCCAAACCATCCATGCACATTTCAGGACCTGGAAAACCTTATTTCTCAGTTACCGTCTCTTATCTATCTATTAGGTGATTTTAACAGACCTCATCCATTGTGGGGTTCTCTGGTCTAAGATGGACTTGGTGAACTTATTGAAATGCTACTTGATAGAGAGAATCTGACACTGACTTACCCACCTACATCCATTTTCCTACTGGGTCAACGCTATCAATCTCTCAATCTGCTCTCTGATCCTCTTCCCAACTATAGAGTGGAGAGTACACAACAATCCTCTAAACAGTGATCATTTTCTGCTAATTTGTAGCATTCAAGCCACCCAGTCCAAACAAACAAAAATGAAATGGAAGTTATTTCCATTTCATTTTTTATAACATCCAGTTTGATAATATCCTCAGAGAATCAAAAGATCCAGATCCCCTGTGGACTGCCTTCACACTTTCTTCTGATGAATACTTGGAGCAATGGGGTAAAGGTTCCATAGGAAAGATTAACATCCAACAACTACTCCCAGTTAACAAGATCTATAACTGATGGTTCAAAGTCTGATGATGAAGTGGGTGCAGCTGCTGAGCTTCATTCTATTAAGCTTGCTGTAAAAAATATCTCGCTCCTGTCAATAAATAAAACCATAATATATACTGATTCACAAAGTACTATTTTAGCTTTGAAAGACACTTCCTGACCCAACAATACTTTATTAAAACTCATAAAACATAAGCTGATGCAGCTTCATGAGCATCAACAAACTATTATCTTTTCTTGGATCCCTGGCCACAGTGGTATTCCAGGAAATGAATGTGCAGATGCTGCTGCAAAGCATCCTTCCAACATAGCCTCAACAGATAATCTTGATTATAGACACAATATACGGAGAACATGCATGGAACAATGGGCACTTCTGTGGAAAATACAAACAGATAACAAGCTATTTCAAATAAAACCCGAACCACAATTATGAACTTCTAGCCTTCGTAAAAATAGAAAAGAAGTGATCTTAGCCAGAATCCGAATAGGTCACACTCACCTCACACATCTGTATCTGCTTACAGTAAATGATCCTTCTCAGTGTGTGCACTGCTCGCAACCACTTACAGTAAAACATATACTCCTTGAATGTAGCTTGTTTAACAATCCCCGATGAGTGGCTTTTAGTTTCATTTCAGATCTGCAACAACCTCTGGGTGCCTCCATAGCCAGGTGGGTAGGAGCAGCTGTGCGTAGCACACGCTTCTTGATTAGACCTGGGTTCGAGCCTGTGACCACCAAATACGGAGGATGTGGAAAGGTCAAGGAATGACCACCACATATCCCCAGAGCAATATGGCTTTAGTTGCTAATGCTCCTAAAAGCCAAAAAACAACAACCTCTGTCTCTCAATAGCATCATAGGAAAAGAAGCAAATCTCTCTGAATTCTTTTTCTATTTAAAACAAATTAAAATGTATGACCATTTCTAACTGTTGTACAAGCAGTTCTCATATGTAAATTCAATTGATTTGGGAGGCACAATATGGCCTAAGTTGCCCTTGCACCAGAAAACACCACCACAATAACAGCTGGCATTTCGGGAAATGATAGTGATGACTTTTCTGCTAAACATCCCCAACTGGCTCTCTCACAACATCCTCAGGTTCCATACACTGACTATAAGTCTGTGATACACAAAGTGTGCTACAATAAATGGTCACAGATCTGGAAAAGTAACACCAACAATAAACTTTACCAGATAAAGCAAGAACCAAAGCTGTGGTTTTCTGGCATCCGACGAAACAGACGAGAGGAATTGATATTGGCAAGACTCAGAATTGGACACACTCATTTCCTGTTATGGCCCTGGGTGCCAAGCGATTGTGACCGAGCAATTTCTCTTTGTGCTTTCACTGCGACTTTCTGAAAGGCAATCTAGTTCTTTTTATGTTCCTCTCTTTAGAAAATCCTTCTGTTTAACAGTAGCTCTTCTTTCAAAAGTACTGGTAGGAAGCTAGAAAGGAAAGTAACCTTTTTTGCTCTTTTTATATTTAATAGACTAACTCCTACTAATTTCGCTTGGTCACTCCAGGCACTGCTCCTGCCTTCCCATGGCGGGGCCGGTAACCTTGCCAGAAAAGTTAATTTGCTAGGGGGTAAAAGGAGCCAACATGAAACAAAATGTTTTCCTCTTTAGAACCAACAAGCAATCGGCCAGACACAGAACATGAGCATGACTCTTCCCAAGCAAAGACGTTAAAAACCATTTTTTCTGCATTCTTAATAATGCACTCATTATCAGAACAGCCTCTTAGTAAGCTATTCCCCTTTCTAATCCAAAAACACTTGGAAAGTATTGCAGGGTCTCCCAAGATGGTTGAGACTGCCAACTGCATGCATTCTGAAAAACTCTTACAAATGACAAACTTTGCTAAAATTCCAGTGAAGGTAACTCCCCATGCAACCCTAAATACATCTAAGGGTGTTATATCTAGTTGGGACTTTTTGAATGTGACAGAGGAAGAAATTAAAGATGGGCTTCAGGAACAAATTGCTCTCAAACGAATTATGATTAAAAGGAACAATATACTTACACCCACCAGAAATATCATTCTCAACAGTCCAAATCTACTCTCAGTAAAAGCAGGATATCTACTTTGTCGCATTCGTCCTTATATTCCTAATCCGTTGAGATGCTATAAATGCCAAAGGTATGGCCACTTTCAAATGGCATACAGAGGGAACCCAGCTTGTCCCAACTGTGGATCCTCCAATCACAGTCATAATGATTGTTCATCGAAAGGAATAACTTGTCTCAACTGCAACCCTGCTTACTCTAAAACATGTGAGAAGTGGAAAATGGAGAAAAAAAATTGTAAAATATAAAGTTAGTTATCAGGAAGCAAGAAAATTAATTGCACCCGGTATAGCTAACCGTACCTATGCCAGTATTTCAAACAATAGCCATGCAAACTGACGTTACCATTCCATCCAACATATCAATCTCCGACTGGGCTCAAGCTGTCCTCTCTCAGCAGCAGTCCAAGCAAGTAATATGCCTCTTACGATTCCAGCAAAATCTTCTCGAAATATTCGTAGTTCAACTTCAAAAAAGATTATTCAAGACACATCAGTGGACCCAGAGTACTCATCCAAACAGGAAGATCCGATTCTGGAAATATTTGTAGAAGATATGGACACAGGTCACCCCTCCTTTCCAAAAAGAGACAAACCAAAGCCAGAACACATTTAAGACAGTCATGTCAGATACAGCTTCTTCTAAACTCAAATAATGCCTTATGTCTTCCAGTGGAATTGTAGAGGCTTTCGTGGCAACATCGACGACATTCAGTACTTAATTAGATGCTACTCTCCAGTGGGTTTCTGTTCGCAGGACACCTATTTAACTGCTCCCGTAAAAAACTACTCAATCTATTGAAGAGATTGGAATACTGCTCGTGGTAGTGTAGCTATTTTGATTAACTCAAAAATCTCTGCTAGCCAAATCATTCTCCAAACCCAAATTGAAGCCGTTGCTGTGCGTCTGATTTCTCAGATTGTGTTTACGCTAGTCTCAGTCTATCTCTCACCAAATTATATCTACTGTTATAAAGATCTCGAAGAACTTGTAATACAGCTACCCTCCCCTATCTGCTTGCTAGGGGATTTCAATGGCCACCACCACCCTTTATGGGGATCCTCTAAATTAGATAGACAGGGCAGACTAATTGAAACTCTACTAGATAACATTAAATGATATCTTTGGTGAAAATGCAAACATTTCTGTTATTTGAAACAAATAGGAATATATGAACGACTATGATTAGTTTCTGACATGAAATGATATTGAACTGTCTTCATATTATTTATTTATTATTTTTTTTTTTTTTCAACATTCGTATGAATAGGCACAATGTAGCCACAGCAGCTTGTGTGCCATTAAACACCCATACCACACACACACTTCCTATTATTTGGAGAACATCAACTGCAGTGCTCATACTATCAATGACAACTTACAGTACATCATTTTCTGGTTGATTGTCCCTTACAGTCACTTTCCATGTTGAATATCTCATTTTATTGGAAATGAAGCAAATATAGACAAACTTTTGATATATTTAAAATGTATTGGCCTGTACAGGAGGATATAATTTAACATCTATAACAATATGTTGCCTCTACATAATCATGATTTTTGTAGTTGTTAGTATTCTCTCAGTTTGTTCATATAGTGGACACCAGTGAGTGCTTGGCTGCCTTTCAGAAGTTCACTTTGGAAATACAACTTTTTGGGAGTTTAATTCTGAAGTCTTCTTGCATGACGTAGGCAGCAATATTATGCCAACTTCGGGGCTTTTCCCATTTCAAGAATATGCTTTGTTGACTACTGCTCTAGTACCAGCATTATTAATTTCACAAGGTTCAAGGTTTTTTTTTTTTATTATTAACTCATAACCATTCAGGCGTGCTGGAACACAGGTCCAAGCCCTATTAAAAGGCTTCTATTTTTTTGATTTTTAATGGTTGGCAGTATGTTCTCATAGAAGTAGAATTTAAACAACAAAGATTAGTGTAAATAAATTTCATTGCCTGTTTATAAGGTAAGTGCAACTGTTAATGGAACACATCCGAGGTAAAGGGAAGATTTACATTGAAGCCAGCGTCCTCTAGCTAATGGACATACCAGGCGGAGCAATTTATGTTAATAAATTTTATTGGATGAAAATCCCTTGCTTTATTTCCATCCGAGTAGTGCCAAAAATTTTGTTTTAGAAGAGCAAACTTTGAGCCTTTTTGGTTCCCCCATATCTTAATATATATTGCACTGTAGATTTAATTAATGGGCATGCTAATTTCTCACATGATGTTGAAATCTTTCTTTCTTCAGGATCATTTAATATTATGGGACGTGAACCATGGAGAGAAGCTTCGAGTAATAATGGTTGGTTCAGGAGAACAGGGTACACATATCAAACAACTCAGGTTATCTGGACAAGCAGTTATATGTGACTATGGTTGTCAAATGTTTATCATTCATTTTCCTGCCCTTGCTGAGAAAGAAGAGTGAGCCCCTCAGTTATTGTACATAGCATATTTTGTCGCCTATGAAAGTGGATGAACTGACTCTTCCTGTGTTCTTAAAATACTGTAAAGATCCTTTCGAGAAAGAAATTAAAGAAACGTTTTTTTTATTTATTTATTTATTTTGTTCTTTTGTTTTGGGTGAGTATATTAATCATTGTGTATTTTAATTTCTTGTGAGACTTTCTGTTCCTTAAAAACTTTACAAGAATAAATATGGCAGAGATAAGAATTTAGAGAGTAGTGAAGGAAGTTTAAATTATTGGCCTGGCAGAAGCAAATAAACATCCTGAGAGATTATTATTACCTATAAGCAAGATTTGTGAATAGTGATTATAATAAAACTGTTTGTTGTGTTTTTTTAAATAATTCCTTAAGAAATTGTATATAGACAGAAAACTCCTAGGATGTTAGGCTCAATATGCCAAGCAGTTTCAGTGCATTTTTTTTCCTTAATAAAGTAGCTCTTTTGTGCTACAAGGAGTGGGGAGAAACCCACTTTTCTGTTTCTCTTAGTTATAAAACACAAGAGAGTGTATAGAACCATTGCAGTTAATTATGAGAGCATCTTTGGACTGCAGAAGTGCCAACTAAAGACAGTTAGTCTGACATTAGTAGTAGGGTAAGACATGTTTAAATAACTTAGTAGCTGTTTTGACACAGTTATTCATGAGCTAGATGTAGTGAACAATTTCAACACACCATTAGAGGTTGGTTACCCTATAAGCCAGGAAAGATTCTCAGATGAGTGGCTGCAGGGTAGAAGGCTGTGAATAATTTATATTCTTCAGGTGTGGTTCTTGGATCACTGTTATTTCTGATTTTCGTGAACTACTTTGCTGAAGGGGTAAAAGGCCAGAAGTAAAAAAGTCATTGATGAGTGGAACAGACTTCAAAAATGACAGCTATGTTTTATGCAAGGTTTTGGTGGAGTTGAATTAAAAACAGTAGAGTTAGAAAGAACGTTTTCTGACCAGTGCAGGTAGCCATGGTGTCCTCTTGATAATTTATTGAATATTATCCTGTAGAGATGGGGGGGGGGGCTCGTGATACCCCTGTATAAGGCAATTGTAAGACCTCCTTCAAAAAAAGACTGAGCAAGTTGCACGGTGAAAACAGCAAAAGGTCAATCATACGAGGAACAACTCCGATTATGTGGGCTTCAGGTGCTCAGCAATGAGACACCTCAAAGATCATGTTAATAAAATGAATGAAGATGAATATTCATTATTATATAGAATTCAAGAACTAGGGACCATAAATTAGTTTAAAAAAGGTTTTCTTTTAGTCACGATGCTGGGATAAGTTGCCTTAATGAAGAAGAAATCACATAATTTGGTTTTTTTTTCTTGCACTATATAGTGAATACTATTACTTCACGTAACTTAGTAACGTGTTTACCTCAAGTCACTGTTCTGGAAAAGTACTCCATTCAGGGCTAAAATCGTGGATGGAATAATCAGAACGCTGAATTTTCATTTCTAATCACTAAGCCTTCTGTATGCAAAAATATATCCAGCTTCTAAAAAATTGTTTAAGGCTTAAATTGGAAGATTTACTAGTCAAAACCAACAGGCAAGTATTCTGAGTCTCTTCGTTAGATTGGGTTGATACAAAGTATTCTCTCATGCCAATCGTAAATACCTCCAGTGGTGTCATAAGGAACATGTCAAAGGGGAAGATTGTCCCCGAATGAATAATGCTGCAAAAAGATAGAGAACTTGTTATTATTAGCTCTATGGTGCAAGGAAGCCTGAGGCTGCACCAGCCAAAAAAATTTCTGAATTACCCCGAGAGAGAGAGTCAGAAGGGAATTACCAAGAAAGATGATATCCAGCTTAGGACCCTGGCTGTGCTAAGCCCGTGAGCACCTGGGTTCTGTATTGAACTTTTAGAGGAAGTTGCAAGACAAAGTATACAAGAATCTTGAACATGCACCATAAACCAACCCAGGCACCAGTATCCCAGTAATATGTGTGTTAGAAATATCACTGTGGTGGCGGCCCTGGATGCCAAGCGATTTATCTGTGCTTTTCTTAAAGGTGAATTATAGTTATCTTTTTATCAAAAGTACTGGGAGAGACCAAGGAAGGAAAGTAACCTTTCTTTATTTTTCATATTTTTTTAGACTAACTCCTACTAATTTCACTTAGTTACACCAGGCATTGCTCCTGCCTTCCCGTGGCAGGGCCGGTAACCTTGTCAGAAAAGTTCATCTGCCAGGGGCTAAAAGGAGCCAACATGGAACAAAATATGTTTTCATCTTTAGAGCCACCAAGCTGTTGGTTAGAGAAAGAAAATTACCATGGTTCGTCGCAACCAAAGAGGTTGAAAACCTCTTTGGTTGCGACGAATTTGGCGACAGACTTACCTGCATTCTTAATAATGCACTCACTATCAGAATGGCCTCTCAGTAAGATATCCCCCTTTCTAATCCAAAAACAACTGAAAATAATTGCAGGGTCTCTCAAGACAGTTAAGAGACTGCAATCAGGGGACTTGCTTATTGAAACTCTAAACAGTAGGCATTCTGAAAAACTGCTAAAAATGACAAATTTTGCTGGTATTCCAGTTAAAGTAACTCCACATGCAACTCTAAATACATCAAGGATGTAATATCTATTTGCGACGGAGGAAGAAATTAAAGAAGGTCTTCAGGAACAAAATGTAATTGCTGTAAAAATAATTATGATCAAAAGAGACAATATTCTCACACCTAACAGTCCAAACCTACCCTCATCAGTAAAAGCAGGATATCTACTTTGCCACACTCGTCCTTTCCTACTCAATCCCAAATGCCTACTAAATGCCAAAAGTATGGCCACTCTCAAACGACATGCAGAGGGAACCCAGTTTGTCCCAACTCTGGATCCTCTGATCACATTCAAAGTGATTGTTTGGCGAAATAAATGATCTGTCCCAACTACAAAAGCAACCATCCTGCCTACTCTAAGACGTAAGAGGTGGAAAACGTAGAAAAAAAAAATTGTGAAATATAAAGTTGAAAACAAAGTTAGTTATCAGGAGGCAAGAAAATTAATTGCACCCAGTATACCTATGCCAATATTGCAAAAAAATATCAAACCATTGCCACTCAAACTGATGTTACTGTTCCAACAAACACATCAATCTCTGACTGGGCTCGGGCTGTTGTCTCTCAGCATCAGTCCATTGCCCTTAAACACTTGGACCAAGAAAGTAATACGCCTCTCACAATACCAGCGAATGCTGCTACTTCAAATAAGATTATTCAGGACACATCGATAGATGCAGAATACTCATCCAAACAGAAAGATCCGATTCTGGAAATATTTGCAGAAGAAAAGATGGACACCGGTCACCCTTCCTTTCCAAAAAGAGACAAACCGAAGCCATACGACAGCCATGTCATATTTTGCAGTGGAATTGCAGAGGCTTTCTTGGCAACATTCAATACTTAATTAACCACTACTCTGATGATATCCAGAGTACTCACCAGTTGATTTCTGCCTGCAAGAAACCTATTTAACTCCTCAAATCTCCATTTCCATAAAAAACTATTTGATCTATAGACTAGATCCGAATACATCTGATTCTGCTCGTGGTGGTGTAGCCATTTTAATTAGCTCCGGCTAGGCAAATTACTCTCCAACCCCAAAATGAAGCTGTTGCTATGCATCTGATTACTCAGATTGCTTTTATACTAGTCTCGGTTTATCTCCCACTAAACCAAACTTACTGTTATAATGACCTTGAGGAACTTTTAAAACAGCTACCCTCCCCTGTCTGCTTGCTAGGGGATTTCAATGGCCACCATCCTTTATGGGGATCATCTAAATTAGATGCGGCTGACTTATTGAAAGTTTACTGGATATGGCTCGCACACCCATATACAGTTACCTACTAGACAGACTTCTCCTATTGACCTATCAATTTGCTCCCCGATACTGTTTTCAGTCATGCAATGGTCATTTTCCAATTGTTTGTAATATGATGACTACACAACCACCATTACACCAACCCTGCAGGAAATGGAAATTCTCTAAAGCCAATTGGACCAAATTTCAGTCAGCAATCACTTTTGAGAAAAAAACTATTCAACTGCAGCCCATAGATGAAGTTACTAATAATATATCATCCCGACTTTTAGTTGCAGCTAAGTACTCAATTGCATTATCGGCATTTCAGCTACTGGTTTCCTGAAGAGTGCACAAAAGCAAAGAAAAAAAAAAAAAAGCATTCAATTTATTCTGTCGATCTCCAACCACAGCTAATCTAATTAGCTAAGGGCAAAAGCGTGTTACATTCAAAAGCAAGCCAAGAAAGATTCTTGGACTCAGCTTGCATGTATTATGAATAGAAACACTGACTCCAGACTAATATGGAAGAAAATTAGGCAGCTTTCTGGGAAGTTTACAACTGTTCCTTCCCCAATTCTTTCCTGAAATGGGCAAGAACTCTCTGCTCCTCTAAATATAGCCAATGCCTTGGACAAAACCTTTGCTCAAGTCTCAGCTGCATCAAACTATACTTCGAAATTCCAGAAAATTAAGGCAGCCACTGAACAGAGACCTATTAACTTTTGAACCTCACTATCACTTCCATATAATCAGCCTCTACAGGCCATCAGAACACTACGAAACAGTGCTTCTGGACCAGAGGGCATATATTATGTCATGCTGCAGCATCTCGATGACAAAAACTTACAACTGCTTCTAGTTTTTTTAACCAGATCTTCCTGGAAAATATTTATCCAACCTCTTGGCACCATGCTACAGTTTTGGCATTTTTGAAACCTAGAAAAGATCCCTCCAGTCCTAATCTCTCTGTCAAGTTGCCTTTGTAAAATTCTTGAAAAAACGATCCACGGTTGACTCATTGAAACTCAACATCTACTAAGTAATTGTCAACGTGGCTTTCGCCAAAACAGGTCCTCCTTAGATCTGAAGATCAAGGCTGAATCTGAAATTCGCAATTCCTTTGTTAAAAATGAACACCTTGTTATGGTCTCCCTAGATATGGAGAAGGCATTCCAGTGACCTTCAAACTCTTGGTCTACGAGACAACCTGCCCATATTTATTAGGAACTTCCTCAATCTTTCCAGCTCAGATATCAAAATTCCCTTTCTGCTACATTCTCACAGGAAGAAGGAGTACTGTAAGGATCAGTATTGAGTGCAACCCTGTTTGCCCTTAGAATTGATTCCATTACAAAAGAACTCCCAAATACTGTAGAGGCGTACCTTTACGCTGATGATCTCTCTCTCTATTTCTTGCCATTCTCAGAACATGAGATCTATCGAAAGGCAATTGCAGATGTCCCTCAATAAAGTACAAAAATGGGCTGAGCTCAATGGATATTGTCTTTCTCAACAGAAAACAGTTGCGATCAACACAAACTGTATACAGATCCTGAAATTTGGATTTCAAATTCCACCATTCCAATTGCCAGCAGTATCAAATTCTTGGTACTAATCCTGGTGAACTTCTTTGAGCATGTTAAATTAATAGGTACTGCCTGTCTTAAAAATATCAACATGCTAAAAAGATCTTACAAGTTTGCTGCTCTTATATAGAGCACTGATTTGATTCCATTTAGATTATGGTGCTCCAGTTTATGATTCTGCCCGAAGGAGTATACTACACTGGCTGCATCCTATTCAACATAATGCATTGCAAATTGGTGCATACAGGACATCTTCAACTCAGAGTCTATACATTGAAGCTCATGACCCCCCTCTGCATCTCCACAGAAAAGTGCTATATTACTTAAATACACAGCCAAAATACAGACTTGCTCTTTCTATCCTATTCAGCCATACCTTTTTAATCAACCAAGTAAAATACGACCAGCTGGCCTACAGCTCCTTGAAATATCACAGAATTGGAACGTTCCTCTCCACAATAGGCAAAGAATTATTCTCATCCACCATGGACCACCTTTCCTCAACTGGTGCAGTAGTGCGTAGCACACGCTTCTTGATTAGACTGGGGTTTGAGCTCATGACCACCAAATACGGAGGATGCGGGAAGGTCAAGGAATGACCACTGCATATCCCCTTAGTTGCTAATGCTCCTAAAAACCAAATAACAAACTTTCCTCAACGGGGAAAGAATTGTCTACTGGCACTAACCGTGCAACAACTCCATGCTAGCCATATTCAAAGCTGTGCTGAATTCTTGCCAATATATACGAATGGTTCGAAATCTCTTTCAACTGTTGGAGCAGCAGCAGTGTTTCCTTCTGCTATCATATCAGCAGAACTGTATGCAATACAATTAGCTGTAGAAAATTTGACTCTACACCCATCTGCAAAATATATAGTTTACACTGACTCTCTCAACTCAATTAGAGCAATCCATCTCAAAAGAGTCACCATAATTTAATGAAAATCAGGAGTTTGCTATTGCAGATTTATCATCTTCGACAACTAGTGAAGTTTTGCTGGAGTCCAGTACATTCAGGCATAAAATGGAATGAAGTGGCTGATATATCTACCAAAAATTCAAGCAGCATGCCATGCACAGAGTTATGGCATAACCAAACGAATAAAAAACTTTTTCAGTTGAAACAAGACCCAAAGTTCTGTCACTCGAGCAATCAGACAGTGCGGCTGGAAGAAGTGGTATTCACACCCATCGAATGGGCGATGAATCTCCTCAGTGTCCACACTGCTTAGAACATCTAACTGTCAGACATATTCTGATTGACTATCCACACTATCAACAACATTGAGCTTCAATACTTCAAAATCTGGCAACATCATATCATTGGAGAGGAGGCAAATGTTAATGAACTTTTCTGCTTTTTGAAACAAATTGGAGTGTATAATCTTTTATGAATAGGTGTCAGGACTGAAATTAAATTGGCTTCATTGTTAATTATTTACGAATAGGCACACTATAGCCAGGGCAGCTAATAAACAACCATACTACGCACACTTTGGTAGCTAGACTTGGAACACTTAAAAAAAAAAACTATTGTAGGCTTTATCAAAGATGACATATAATCCTCACATTATTTGTGCTTTTAGTCTACCCATGACCCTCTTTTTTGTTACTCTGGAATTGGTCATTAAAATAAAAAACTTTATTTTCTATTCAGTTTACTTGAAAAGACACTAGTAGAACTGCTTCTTTTTCTTGGTATACTTATAACCAACTATCCTTTCAACCACTTGGCCAGTGAAGACCAAACCCCTAGGACACTATCTGTCCACCATTAGACCTTTCATGCTTAAGAATTGAACCATCTTGTGCAGATTACAACTTAGTCAGCCTAAAAGGCTTCAAAATATCTGTCCAACCTGTGGGAAGTTATCACCCCTCTTGATCCAGAAATAGCTGGAATCTGTTGCTGAATCACCAAAAATGGTGAAATGTCTCCAATCTAGAGATCTCTTCATTGAAACAGTCAACTTATGGTGAGCTACCAGTATCCAGTACTCTGAACTCTTTTAAATGGGCATCACAGAATGGGAGCTACTTCCACTCTCCAGAGAGGAATTAATTGAGACTGATAAAGATGAAAAGCTCGGTCTAACTAGATCCATCAATTTAACGTTTAGCATTGGAGATTTCCCATCCACAATAAAAGCTGGTTTTTTTTGTTGAATTTGACCTTACATTTTGAATCGTATTCGTTGTTTTTAATGCCAGAAATATCACCATTCACAGAAGGCATATAGAGGTTATGCCATTTTTCCTGTTTTTGGTTTTAGAGATCAAATTGTTCACTTTCAGCCCAAACTGCAAAGAAAGCTATGCTGTCAGCTTCTGGAAAAGACAATGAAAAATCAAAAGCTACAAGAAAACCAGATCACATTATTTAGGTTTCAACATCAACAGTATGGAAGTGGATGAACATTCTGTAATGAGGAACCCATACTAGACTGTCATGCCCTATCTTCCTTAAAAAAGACAACTAAACCTAAATAATGTACAATGTCATACAGTGGACTTAGGGATTTACTTGCTCAGTTCTGTGGCATGTATGTCTGCAAGAAACATTCTTGTCACCACAAGTTTGCAAATTATATCATGAATGGATGGGACAGGAACTCAGAGCCTCCTGGAGAATTAGTTGCCCTTGTTAATTGTAATATACCATCCAGGCACATCAAGTTACAAACCAACCTAGAAGCCACACTAGCTTGCATTGTAGTTGGTATTTCAAATTACACTTGCTTTTACTTATAATCTACCACTTCCCCCATTCAGAACTTGACACCCTCATCACACAACTCCAATTTGTCTTTTTGGTGATTTTAATGGCCACCAGACCCCATTTCAACTTCTGTTTTGTACTACAGTTTGCAACACCCACAGCCTAACGCCATAGAAATTTGGAAAGGGGGAGCCCAGGCATCCCACTCTCTGGTGCATTTATTCCTTGCCATTTAAGGATCAATCCCTGAACAGGTAATGCTACCCAATAAAGACACATTTTCAAAGAAGATAATAATATTACCAAGTCAGCTACAGATTAGAGAAATTGGTAAATGCTCTAATGAAAGGCTTGAGATTAAAGTGGATTTGCAACAAGCTCATATGTGTATGGTTTCACTGTCGTCAAAGCAGACCACTCCTTTCAAACAGCAGGAAAGTGAAAAGCAAAGTTATTAGTACACTGGGAAAAAAAAAGACCTAAATGAAGTAAAAGTGTATGATTTAAACTCCAGTTGCATACTGTCTTTACTATCATTAACAACCCTGGACATTAATCCTGATATACCTTCATCGATATCATTAAGAAATAAAAATGGACACAGCACCGAACCCTGGGGGACTCCACTAGGGTTTGATGCTGGGCCCATTGTTATTTTGTGTATTTCTTAATGATATCGATGAAGGTATATCAGGATTAATGTCCAAGTTTGCAGATGATAATAAAGACAGTATGCTACTGTAACAGGATCTAGAAAAGCTAGGTAGATGGGCTGAGAAGTGGCAACTGAAGTTTAATATTGAGAAATGTACCAACTGTGTGGTACTATACTCAGGGAGGTGGAAAATGAAAAAGACTTGATAATTGTGCACTTGGGCTGCCGGAGTGAGACAAGGTTGTGATTATGCCTTTGCATAAGGCCCCATTTTAGGAAGAATGTAGAGAAGGGCAACAAGATTGGTGAGGTTAACAAAGGGGTTTTCTTACCAGGTGGATAAGGGCTTGGTTTGAGCAGGTTCAATGCTTACTGGATACTTCCACTTGCTTTGATTAAGAACCTTACCGGGCATAGATTCAAAGTGAAGAAGTTTGCCTTTAGCCAGCAGGTGAACTAGACAAACATTTGGAGTGACTGGATTGGAAAGGGCTTTTTTTTTTTTTTTTGGCTAATGCACTCTTGCATCATATGCCTCAGTAAAGAATGGAACCCTAACTTTTGATATTGACAGCTATTTAAGTAAAGAAGAAATTAGCTTTCGTTAGAAAAAAATATATATATATATTTCATCAGATTCATTTCATTGTTACCTTACTAGATCAAAATCCCATAAAGTTAAGTATTTTTGTTGTCTGATGTTCAGGGACACATATTTAATAAATGTCCCCACAAGGAACACCCACCTGTCTGCTCAAATTGCAAAAATAAGGATCACAAGCATTCCATTTGCAATACTAATTGCCCAGAAAGAAAACTATGCTTATGAACCCATTCACTCCAAAATGATACTTTACCAGCACCATTTCTTTTGGTATCTAAAGTATGTATATTAATAGTTAAATGCTCAACAGGGAAGATCAGTTGCTGATGAGGTTCACCATTTAGTAGGCCTTTTGATGTAATTTGCCTACAGGAGCCATTTCATTCCCATGGCAAAATTATGGGTTACCCCATGACAATTCAATATTTGCAATACTACAGAAATTCTTTTATTGCTCGACTTCTTGCTATTAATCCAGAGCCTCTATTAGTTTTAATGGATGCAAAATCTCTATGGTACAACAAATCTACAGATATAAGAGGAAGTTGTTCTGTCTCGACTCTGCATAGGACTGCTATCTGTCTAAGCTTTATACACTCAGATTTTATCGGACAATGCATCGGCTATAGTTAAGTTTTTACAAACTCCTTAGTTCAATCAAATATAGACATTACATTGGTAACTAACAACTCACTCATTTATTCATAGTTGTGAGGTAAACACTGATCTGACCATCTCTTTTCTATTAGAAAAAACAGCGGAAGTTTTGAGGTATTTGCTTTGTAACAATTCAGGATTTTCCTTCAGATGATATTAAAGCTATTTCCAGATCAACAAGGAAGAAGTTCTTGACCACCAAAACTATACCTTGGTAGTCACAGGAACTCAAATTTATCAAGCTAGAAAATTCTTTCAAAAAAGAATCAGAACAAGTTGGAATGATGGCAGTGAGGATCCATGGGGTTTGTTGTGCAAATCTGCAGATATCTTTAATACAGTTATAAAAAATACTAGACAGATTCTTCTGCAGGACGATTCAACTCATGATTCCCCTGTGTGGGCTGAAATCTAAATGAATCATAGAACACAAGTAATGCTGTCGATCAGTCTTATGAGTGCATTGCATGGATAGTTAAAAATGGTGGATGTTCTGATATACTTATTAAGCAAAGAGTGATGCCTATCGATGTCTCAAAAATGTTTATGGTTAGACACTAGGGTTCTGAAAAGTCATCTGTATGAAACTTCTCCAGTGCTACAAGAGTGAAGGAGAGGTTTTTCTCTTACATCTACAGGCAGTGGTGGATTTAGCACTTGAGAGTCCCCCAAATATTTTTGGTACCGCTACAGGGTGCATTCTATGCATCCTAGATTTGGTGTTGTGCAATTCTTTCATACATATTTTAACTAATGTTTAAATGAAAAAAATGGCACAACTAAGCATTAATGATAATATGTATTCTACTTCAGATTCACTTAGTTTGCATAAGAGTTTACTAAATTCTCATATTAAATTATAGTTTTATTCAGTAATGGTAATAATGATGAGTGTAAAAATTAAGCAATTTTATTTTTTGAGACCCCTCCCCTCTATTTAAGAGGCCTGTGCAGAAATCCGCCACTGTCTACAGGTGATGAAACCTGGGTCCACCACAATCAGCTCAGATCGATATGTTAAAACCTTGCATTTGTAGAGTTTGACTAGACAAAGTCTTGATGAGGTTCTTCTCCATGATAATGCAGAACACCACACAGTGTTCACAAATATTATTTGTATTCCAGTCTTTAGAGGACTTTTACAGGATTGGAAGTGCAGTTGTAGCTAAGTGGTCAGAAACAAGATCTGTTTATTTTACAGAGTATCATGGTGCCCATGAATCCTAATAAAGTTATAAGTTGACCCTGCTACTGTCATTTCAGCAAAAAGACAATATCATGTGCAACACTCTAGGAAATATGTCTTTTCCAGTTAGCCCCTATAAGAGACTTCCTGTGATCTTATGGAAGTGTCAGCTGCATCAATATTATTTAGGTTTCTAGAGCCCAGGTATACAAATTTTTATTAATTGATTTCATTAGGTAGATAAAGGACTTGAAGGAAAGAGGTTTCTTATGATCTATTTTGTAAGGTCCTTAAAGGATAATTTATCTACTTAATTCCACTTTTCCAGTATATTCCCCAAAAATGAAATTCTTCAATTTAATTGTGAGGTGGTTTTGCTTTGCCACCCCTTCATTTTCTGTTATAATCCTTGGATTAGTTCTCTCATAAATTTCTTTATGTTTGTTGTCTCTTTTAGAAATAGACCATTTGAATTATTCTTCCACCAGTTTTATTTTCCTTGGGCTTGTAAGTGCTGAGGACAGTTGTTCTCCATAGGGTTTAAAGGCAAATAATGCAGCTGGCTTACCATTTTTAAAAACAGGCACTTATGCTATGATAGTGATTGCAGGACTAATGTATGAAAAAAAAAAAAAGACTTCAACCAGCAATTTATTTCCCATAGATGTAAAGTCAACAAAGCAGCCTTTGCTTTTGAAATTGTTCAAAGTCATCAATAAGTTTTTTTTCCATAATTTCCTCTGAATGTGGTTTGAAATACTGTATTTATTAATGTTCATACTTTAAACTATTAGGGATTAACTGTGTATGAAGTAAGTTACCCACATTTTTATTTAAAATAAATTGCTGTGGTAAATAATGTGTTCACTGAACAGTAATCAAACTATAATTTATTTTTAAATACAGGTCTATGTTTATCAGCTTTTTTTAACATTATAGTAAATAAATGGTGAATGCACACCCAGAAGCTGCTGCTTTATTACAAAATCTGAAAAGGGTCAGTATACATTGCAAATACCAATTTTTGCTTAGGGCCACAATTCATCACTATGAAATTCTTTACAGTAGCAGATGATCTTAGTGGATTGCTCCTTTAGCTGTGATTTCATTCAAATTTGATATTGATCACCAAAGTTATTAATCTAATTATGGAAATATGTTAATGCCAGTTTTCATCTCAAATGGAAGGAGAGTTATATCCTGATAGTAATTTGTGTACACTAGAAACACAGATACAAGCCTCTCACCCTTAGTCTTTTATGTATTTATTTTAAAGCTGGATTTCCTCACCGGATACAAAGAGGGAATTATTTCCTCCAAACCATGCACTGGTTATTTTGTCCTGTAATCTTGTATACACTGAGTCCCTTTGGCAGGGAGGCATTGGAATGTACACTGATTTGACCTAAATATCATGAGTTTGTATGATATCTCATTATTTTACAGAGGTCAACTGAACACATTAAGCAGATCCTTATTTCATCAATCAGGTAGGCTCTGCAAAATCACAGCTTTAGGAAACCGTCTGCGTGAAGCAATAATGACTTTTTTTTATAAACATGTCTCAACTGCTGACGTTAGCAAAGTAGTGCATTTCATGTAGGAACTCTTAGTTTCTTGTCGTAAACCCTGTTGGCTTCTCTTTGCAGTGAAAACTGCAGTTCTGGATCTTCTTGTACAACCTTGTGATGACTTTTAAGATAACTACTTCTTTCAATAGCACCATAGTGGGCTTCATAAAAGCGATTATGACGACGCAAAACATAGACTGCAACTATGCCAATGATAATAAGACTGAAGATTCCAACCACTAAAACAGAGATGTAGATGGGACTGATGATACGGTGACGTGCAGATGATCTTCCCTTTATTCCTCTTCCACTAGCTGTCCCTTCTGCCTGTTGTTCAGCAGAGAGGGCATGTTTATTGGGAGATACACTTGAATCTGGAAAAAGAAAAAAAAAAGTTAATACTGTGCACTTAATAGAACTACAGTTGTTCAGGGGAAATGAAATTTGGAATGGATTGACAAATCTTTCTGACCCCACCAGCAATAGGGATTGAAACAGTATGTTCTAGGAATGATTGCCAGTTTCACAGCTGAAGAGATTTAAATGTGGGCAGTAAATTAGGAAAGGATGCTTTTATCCTGAAAAGACCAAATATTTCCAGCAATGAATAGTATTGATAAATCATGGATAGAGATACATTGGCAGGACTGCTATTGAGCTTCCAGAGTAGCCTCAATATGCATTGTGAAAGGTCTCATGCTGTACGCAAACTTAGTGTTCTATTTGCATATGTAGTACTTGCTAGGTTGTAAAATGGGTAATCAATCAGAGAACATCCAAGGCGACATGTTCAGTAGAATTGATCACCTCAACAAATGCTACATGCTGATTAACATGGTATGGAGCCTCTTAGTCATTATCGACGAAACCATAAATGCTATGCACTTCCAAACATTATGGCAATACTTTGGGGAAGGCCCATAACAGAGTGGAAAAGTTGGATCAGCCAAAAAAAAAAAAAACACTCCCCATTTCACCCCTCCAGCTCAGCCTTAAATTTATTTAGGCTATCAACCTCGTCTGCCATTCACTAATCTTGCAGACCATCTGCACAATTACCCCCAGAGTTGATATGTCACTCTGGGGTTACTGCTTCTCATATGTAGTACTTTTACATTTGTCACCTCTTAACCCATCTGCTGCAGCAGTATCCCTGCCAACGTGGACATACCATCATTTATAAATACAGAAAACAACAATTGACCCAACACTGAGGGACTCCACTAATAACAGCAGCCTTCCAAAGATATTCCCTTAACAAAACCATAACTGAAGTCTTGTCTAGATGATCCTGCAGTGCTTCTTTAATTTTCCTGGCACAGAAGTGTAACTAACAGGTCTATAATTACTTGTGTTGCCCTTTGATCCTCCCCTAATTATGGCTAAGAGTTTGCTTATTTCCTTTGGATTGGATCACATAAATAAAAATTTCATTACAATAAAGGTGGGTGGCCCATCCTAATTTGACAGTCTTTTTTATACAGCATCTGCTCTTGGAAAATACTCAGCTTATAACCAGTTGACTTCTTTCCAAACTCAAGAATACTGGTTCTGCATGCAGTAACAGTTAGATGATGCCTCTTCAAAAATGAACTAGGCCCAATTAATTTGGTGTAAAGAGTATGACAAATGGATCTCTGAGCAGTGGAAGTCAGTTATTTTTTAGATGAGAGACAAATGCTATAGGGGTGCAGTTTATATAAGGTTCTGTAAATTGCTGCTTTTTTCAGGACACCATAATTTGTGCTTGGAACAACCACGAAGTATCAGTTGATGCCAGTTCAACTAAATATTAGTTCGCACTTGAACTTTTCATTTTTACCAAAACTGTTGTATGAAGGTTGCAAATGCTCATTTTGGAATATTTTGAGAGCACCTGTCAAATATCTTTTGTTTATATTGTTCTGATGAGATTCCATTAGGGTTTGTTACATACAGGTGACCACCCTCATAATTTGTTCAGGAAAAATAGAGCACTAAGCAAGCAGCCCATTCCAATAGGATATTTTCTAATGAAAAGATGCACAAATGTTGGTCAAAATATTTTGGCCCTGTTTTTTAAATGATTTCTGCATTGGATATTATCTTCATTAAAATTAGTTTGTCTCTCCATTTCAAGCCTAGCCCTAGTTGCTTGCAGTGGAACAGCTGTCTTTCCCACTGCTAAAATTGTTCTTACAATTAAACTTGCCATACCTCCACTTGTCTTTGACAATGTAACTGTGTTGGTTGCATTAATTACAATACAATGTCTAGACTTCTGATAAATGCATATAACACAAATATTACAAGCAATATACTTGATCGTTTTAATGCTATCTGCGAAAGAGCATTATAGCGAGGGCCTGCTGTATTAGCAACTTGTTCCATGTCTTTCTAGAAGTGGCAGGAAAGAAAAGATGGAAATTTCGTGAAGATGTTTTAATACAAAAATCATATGGGATATATTGTTAACACTTCTAACAAGTAAAGCCTCTCACTGGCTTTACATCATGCTAACCTTTATTCCAACAGGTCACTAGAGTAACTTAGTATAATTAATACACAAATGTAGGATTCATTTGTGTTGTTCCATAACAATTGTACAAACAGAATATCAATAATTAGCTGATTCATACTGCTGCTATTAAAAAGTCAATTTGAAGCCTAGATTGGAAACAGTGGCCTGGCCTAATTTGTATTTACCATTAGGACGGTTCCCAAAACAGGCCACTGTGGTTAGATTACTATGACTTATAGCACTAAGGTGCAGACTACAGTGAAAAGTTGTCCAATCTTTTGATGTTTCACTTAAGACAATTTTTCTTGACTCTGATTAAAGAAAAGAATAGAAGTAGCTTTAAACATTGGTATGTTTGTAATTAATACATTTTTGGAGAATCCTGAAGGTAAGGCACCTGTGACCTACTGATTCAAGAAGTAAAGGGGAATATAAAAAAAAACTTTTAAGTGAAAGACTATTGTATAAATTTCAGCAGTGTGGCAATAACTTGCACATTCCACTAGGAACATGAGTGAATTCAGCCTTCTCCAGATCTCATTTAAATAAAGGGCAAGCCTACATGCTGTCCTAGTAGAATTAAAAAAAAAGTCTCCAAAACTAAAAGTTTTCTTGATTACTACCAATTAACTCGGAATATTTCTATTTTGTGGGTACTAAATGATGCAACAAAAAAAAAACACTTCCTATATAACCAATTTAAGTTAATAGACCTCTTTTCAGAACTGAAACTTTACTTGGTTAGAGCACCTGTATGATCATGGCTCAGTGTGCTTACATCCCAACTAATTATTAGCCATATGGTGCACCAGCCAAAAAAAAAAAAAAAAAAAAAAAAAAAAAAAATTCTAAGTTACCCTGAGAGAGAGAGCACAAACAAGCAGAAGAATGATGATATCCAAGCTCAGGACCCTGGGTGTTTATCTTTGATCTCAGGGGGATTCTCCACAGACTGGAGATGTGCCTCCAATTCACAAAGGGTGACAAATAATTACAGACCTGTTAGACTCCTGTTTCAGGAGTGTCTAGACAAGAGATATAGCAACAGCAGTAATAGTTCAGACACAGAATTTTCTGACCTATTTGATTTTATTATGAAAGACACCTGGGGGTAATTGTGTAGTCAGGTGGTCTTATCAATGATGAGTGGTTGATTAGACCACTGCATATCCCCAGCAACTAAGGCCCCTAAAAACCAAATAGCAACTCTTATGAAGAAAGGCAATCAAGGCCTTGAATTTATTTAAGCAGTTGATTGCGTAAATAAATTCAGAACTATACCAAACATTTGGAATGAAGTGGGTTGTTTGATGTTGTATAAGCTTGCATCATATGCCTCTACTAATGCTAAGCTTCTGGCATTTCTATGAATATTCATATGTAGTGGACCAGCAAGCAATTTGATGCTTTTTTTTTCAGTATGAGCATCTATAATTATTAGAAATGGCCACATGGTGCAAGGAAGCTGCATAAGGCCTTGAGCATGCTGAATTCTGTTGGGATCCTTCCACTTGTTCAGATTACGAACCTAAGGGGGCATAAATTTGCTTTTAGCCAGCAGGTGGTTAATTGCTGGAACAAACTTCTATCTGTCGTTGTGGAAGTTGATAGGTTGAATAAATTTGAGGAACTGGTGTGATTTTTTTTTTTTTTGGCTGTTGCTGCATAAGCTCATACACTTGCATCAAATGCCACTACTACTATTTCTGTCCAATCTTAGGTAATTATTCAATTGAACTTTGAATTTCCTCAAACTGTGAGCCTTTACCATTCATGTAGGTAACTTGTAACTGAAAATTTCATACTCCATTTTATTTATTCCTCTCAGAGCCTTAAACACCTAATCCACATATTCTGTTGTATTGCCTTTCTAACATGCTAATAGAGAATACAGTCATCCAGTTTATTTAATAAGATTCCCCCCTTAACAAACATAATTGAGGTGGGCTATGAAATTAACCAGAATGTGTCAGGAAGGACATAGATTTGTTTGAAAAGAGAAAAAAAAAAACATTCTGAATATAGTATGGTTTTATGTTCAAGGGGATTGAAAATCCAAAGCTGCATATTTGTTTTAAGTAAATGTTGATAAAGTGAGCAGAGTTTGTTTTTCATTTTGTCCCTCTAAAATAGTAGATCTACAGTTGTCAATATTAATGAGCGAAATTTCTAGAAAAAAGTTTAACCTAATACTATACCTCCTTCTTCTCCCTCTTCTATTCTCCATAGGGGTGTTGTAGGTACAACATCTTGGTTACACAGGTTGCTGTTGCAACACACAAGAATGGGCCAGTTACTGTCTGCAATTGCTGGTTTTCTGTTTTCACATAATAATGAAGTTTTGCTTGTAATACATCCTCTAATGATAGGATTGGAGCCATCCTGTCTGTCCAAGTATTGACTATAGCACATACTGGTAGTATTACACCTATGCTTGCCCTGGTCTTGACAGTGAGCAGTAGTACAAATGCATGCTATAGGTTTCTCTGTAAAATAATTATAAAACCATTAAGACTATTTCATAATGAAAATAATCAATGCTATGTATATCAGTAGTACTTAAAACGTAAAGCAAATTTCCTTTTTGTATTGTTGGTTGCAATTATAACAACTCCTCTTGAACAGACATGAATTAAGTTTACCCATAGATAAAATGCCACTGCCCTGGTAGTTTGTAGAGGAACATACCGTATTTCCCCATGTATAAAACACACCTTTTTTTGAAAAATTTGGCGTCTTATACAGTGGTTGTAAATTTTTTTTTACTTTCATTTCCTGCGCTTGTTACCAGTATATTAGGTTACGTTTTGCCCAGAAATGGCTCAAAAAAGATTTTTGTACAGTGCTGAATTCAAGTTAAAAGTGAATGGAAATCGTGCTGCTGAAAGTAAGTTTGGTCCTTCTCCAACTGAGAAAACAATCCGAGACTGGCTATGGGAAGAAGAATTGCTGATTTCAAAGGAGGACACAATCGGTGCTTCAGGTTCATGAAATGGACTAAGCATGCGTACGCACCAGACTTGCCCAAAAGATATGAGCAGAAGGTCCTTGAATTTCATTGTCCCAAGTAACAGAACTGTTGATAAGAAGGGGGTGAAAACTGTAACGACAAGTGGACATAAAAAGAGCCATTATACATCCTATACTGATTTTCAAACGCAAAACAAGACATTCCTCATTCATGATAAGGATGGGATAAAGATCTGGTTTGAGAAAGTTTGGAGCAGGAGACCAGGTGGGCTCTTATGCAAACCTGCCATATTGGTGCTTGATCAGTTCAGGGCACACATAACAAAAAACAAAACTTGTTGTCATACCTGGAGGCCTGATATCCCAGCTCCAACAAACCCTTCAAAGCTGCCATGAGAGACAATTTGACACCAACTATAGGAGTAGGAGAAGTTTGTACCTGGGATGATATCAAGTCATTTAAGAAGTGTGGCATTTCAAATGCCATAGATGGAACTGAAGACGAGTTGTATGATGAATAAAACTTGAGTTCAATAACTTTATGTAATTCATTTTTTTTCAAATTTTGGGCCCCAAAATCAGGTGCGTTTTATACATGGGGAAATATGGTACATTTGGATTTCTTTTATTGACAAAAATCCCACATGATCAGCTTCTTTAAAATTCTGCCCAAACATGGCTTTATTTCCACAAGTTTGTTTTCCTTTCATTGAATATAACAATGTATTGCACTGGTATTCTCCCTAAGGCCTCAAGAGAGTTTGAATGTGGACATTATGTACCTAAACTCCAGAGCATAACCTTGATGTTCTTATTTTTCAAATACCAAACTGAATCCCCAGTCTTTTCATGGGGAAAAATCTGTAATGTAGTTGATGCCATTTATCTAACACTAGTAAAATAATGGAGTCACTGGTTAAAGATGTATTGCAGGATCATCTAGACACAGCATGGGTTTGTTAAGGGAAAGTCTTGTCTGGCAAATTTAATTGGTTATTATGATGTAGTTACAAAGGAACTGGATGGAAAAAATAAATTTTGATATCATATACTTGAATTTCAGGAAAGCTACTGTATAAATTGGAGCTGCTCTTTGTGGAACAAGCTTAACATACTAGGAAATAATTGTGCAGTCCATGATATACAGGAATTTTGCTAGCAGGGAAAAGGAGGTGATTGTCCCTCTGTATAAGGCAATGGTCAGGCCTCTTCTTACCAGGAGAGGCATAAATTTGCTGGAACAAACTTCCATGTGGAAGTTGATAGGTTAAATAAATTTTTTTTTGGCTGATGCTGCATAAGCTCATACACTTGCATCACATGCCACACCAAGCAAAAGGGCAACCTTCTTTTTGTGATAAGATGCTTTGGCACCAGAGTTGGTTAAATACCTCTCCTCTACAGTCCTTTCTTAAAACCATAGCTTTTCTATTATAACTACTCAACTGGCTTATGCACAGTCATTCATAAACTTTACCCAGTACTGAGAGAAGATGATGATATTCACCAGAATCATTTAAAGTCTAGCTGTCAATAAATACCTCTAATGTATTATCAGAGTAAAACTGTAACTTAGCATCCTGTTCCCCAGTAATAACTAAGAAATGTTTAATGCATTAACCAAGTCAGATTTCCTAGTGTGAGAAAGTTCACCTGACTTGTTTAATGTAATTATTTTTCTTAGGTGCTCAGCACTCTTGCTACTCTTTAGCAGAGAATCTAAAGCTATGACAATGCCACAACAGCCATCAGAGGGTCCAATTTTAGCAGTATAAATTTTGTAAAATGTAGTTTTTCATTTGGGTGCTATTGGCAGCTAAGATTTCTATACTTTCAACACTTTTTTTTTTTTTCACCATTAAAAAGGACAATTATAGTCCCATTGTCCCTTTATTTTAGGTATATCATCATGAGTTGCTGTCTCCACAATGACTGTATTGGTCTTATCTAATATTTTTCAATAAAGTGTTCCCTCACAAGTCTAATATTATTGTCATCTTTTGTTTTCTCCTGCACATAAGAGTCTGATTAGTCACCTTTTATGAGTGTTTTTAGACTTTTGATAAAATTTCTCTTTCATCTTCAGTTACTGTGCTAGTGGCTGTTAAAAATTCTTAGTATGTATAAATTAAAAGCTAGAAATCAGCTGTGATAGTTAGCTAACTATATTACCCTTATTAGTGTGAAGGAGTTCTCAATCCAACAAAATCTGTCATTTCTAATAAATATTACAATTTTCTTATATATTTCATACTTTGCAGCGGAACCCCTTTATTACTATGGGAGCCATAACTCTGTATTCATTTTTTACATAAGATGATAATAAATTCACCAACTTCATTACTCCCGACATAAGCAATGATAAAGAAGTTGGTGAATTTATTATCAACTACAAGATTCCTATGGATCTTAATACATAAAACTGATTGGATGCTGTATAAACTTCTTTTTTCCATCCTTTAAAGGACTGACAATAGGGAAATAATACCTGTAATGTCTCTTTAATTTTTTCTTCTTTCCCTATTGTCAGTCCTTTAAAGGATAGAAAAATGAAGCTCAGCCTTCCTCTTCTCTGATGTGCATTGAGGTTTATGAACCCATTCAAAACCTGGGAATGTATTTTCTCTTCTGATCACAAAGCTGTGACTTTCAGTTAAATTATTATAAAAAAAAAATGTCCCCCATCATATCTATAAGCCTGTGTGGTTCAATAATGAATTGAAAACTAAAACCAAGCTAATTTCGTACAAAGAATGTCAACCACCAATGAAATACGTGATCTTGGTTTCATATTCGCGAGCAATTTTTCCTTCTCATCTCACTTAGACTACACAACACAAATTAAAAAAAAATGTATTAACGACTCACTATTGCAGAAACAATTACTTATTTTTACCGAAGTATTGAACCGATGAACAATGAAAATATTTCTTTGTACAATTCTATAAGACAGTTTTCTCACACATTGTGAGGGTAAAATTAATGTGTGATGTGTACCCGCTCCGCATCTCCTTAACCTGTTTTAAAAATTGTTTTTTTTTTTTTTCTGTATTCAATAACAGAAACTTGCATCAAATTTATTCTCCAAGTAATAAAATCTGTATATTTTCCCCTTTAGAGTTATGAAGTCATGGGTGGACACAAACTGGTAAGATAGCAGTGCATTAAAGACCGCACCAAATTTCAATTTACATATCCCTTTCTTTTTTATTATTGGTAATCAGTCACACTAATCAAGAATTTGGAACTATTACTTGGCTAGAGGTTTTCTTCCTTTACAGCAGTAGTACTTAGTATAAGAGATAGGGAAGTAACAAAAATGCCTAACTCATGTAGAAAATTTATATACACCGAGGAGCCATGGACACTGCAAGATTTCTGTATGTGTCTTGTGGTATCGATGTCTGGGCAATACCTGGAAGTCTTCCTCATGTTCTGTGAACCAGTCTCGAACAATCCGGGCTGTGTGGCATGGTGCATTATCCTGCTGGAAGACCGGACCTAGAGTATCCCAGCAGAACGTTGCTGTCATCACTTCCCCAGGTAAATGATGCATGTACCAGATGACCTTCCAATCACTGAAGGTCCAGTTTTGATGCACTGTGTGTTGTGACACACAGTTGCCAAACACCTTGGACCACCCGTCTGGCCATTGTCAAACATGATCTAATTAATGGCAAAGTCCTTAGATTAAGGACCTACAAATTAGAATATGTGCAAAGCATTTATCATACACGACTACCGTTTCAAGAGGATTCCCTCTCTTCTGGAATGCAGTGCTAGACCAGTGGCTCACGAAGGATAGCGATGAGTTCATCAAAGTTGCATATGCAGGGAAGATCAAGACATTCCTGTCACCAAGACCGCCAAAGGTAACTCTATATGGTACTCAAATTCCATATGTACAGAACACCAAGTATTTGGGTTTAACTTTAGATGATCGTCTCAGGTTTCATGTCACTAAAATCAAAAAGTTCGTAGCTGCAGTTGTTAGAATTTCTCGCAAGGAATGGGGTTTATCCAAAAAAACCTCTGGTATTTGGTTAGTGGCTGCTACCAAGGTTACAACTAAAGCCAAGCTTCTGTCCCTGCTTACAGGTACCATCCCCTTGGATTTACACATTACAAATAGCAACATAAAGGAGGAAAAACGTAGAATTTGAGGGAGTATGGAACCATTACAAGAGGTTGTCTTCTTGGTTTTCTCCAACCACCCCTACTGTTCGTGCGGTGAGGTTGAATCTTGGAGACATGTCATCCTTGAATGCGGACTGTATACTTTAGACAACAGGTGTATGTATAATGTTTCCACATTGTACCTAGTTGGAATTTTTCGCTGGCCTCCACCAATATAGCACACACAGAGAATGGTTAGTCCCTGGTGGCGAAATGGCCTGACATAACACTTGGTTCTGAGCTTATGTCTAGGAGCCACCCTTCATATCAGGACATACACACATGTACAGCATATAAATCGATTAATATGTATCTTGAGAATGTATATACAGTTGTGTGTTAATAAATAATCATTTGCACTATGGATTCACACAAGGTCGCACTCAGAAATAATACTCCATCTGGAAACCTCCAAGGCCTTCTGTCGACCACAACTGTACTGGTTAATCAGGAAATACTTCACTGACAGAACCGTTACAGAGGATACCCACAGGGCCCCAGTTCTTCAGGACCGATATCATTGCATTTGGAGATGATCTTTGGAGCCAAACTCTACCTTCGAAGGCCTCCCCAAGTTAAAATCCAAGGCATGCAGTTACCTCGTGATCCAAACTAGAGGTCATCATTGACCATAGACTTACTTTCCTCCCTCACCTTCAGAATCTCCAATACTCCTTTACTATAAGGTGGTGTTCCTCCGGAAAATTATGCGTAAAATTAAACAGAAGCTGAACTCTGTCCCCTGGACGATTCCTGCAGCAATTCTAGGCACGGATGTGAAAAGAGAGAAGCTGCGCTGCTATAATGAGCTAGTTCATATATGGCAGATGCAATGGGACAAGTCATGAAAAAGTTTACTCTCACGATGGAAACCTATCTAGTCAAAGGACATGGTGCTCTCAATGAGAAATTGTTTCAATTTAGACTTTCAGAGCAAAGGAGAACTGGTTGCACATACTCTTCGACTGTGCTATGTATAATGAATCCAGAGATTCTCCTCAACTGCAGTGTAACATCACTCTAGGCCTTTGCAAAAGAAGAGGTTTATTTTGGGGGCGAACCTAGTTTGAAGATAAAATTGGACAATACTTTAAGTCTGTTTTTGATGAGTTGCTAGGTGCCGCCTTTAGTTTTAATAAAAATTATCTAATATAGTGCATAATTTCTCTCTTGGAAATGAAAGATATCTTATTGTAAATCAAAATGCCTTCTCAGCTCTACAGCAATTTGCTACACACGCCGCGGATTACTGAGCTAACTTCTATACTCAACAAAGCTACTTTTTTTTTTTTTTTCCCCCTAGTCCTTTATGGGGCAGGATTCACCACCGTGCGTGATTATAGGAGCTAAACACACTATACTCATTTCTTGCCATTGTAGAGATGAACTAACGTTTAGGGGCTGCCTTTCCCATCCTTATTCTATAAAGCGATATCCCGATTATAACGTATGCAGCAGGCATCTGGTAAAAGAATCATCATGCTTGTCACTCTTTCAAGACCATTCTCAACTAAACAACAGAAAAGAAGCGCCTCCTCCCAACAAAGATGAAGTCACTAGTAAGTTCTTCAGCTGAAGGAAATTCTTAAGTACAGTACAGGTACTGTCAACGGTTTGAACTATCCATGAAATTGACTCTCAACACCATTACCCCCTAGCATTGTCGTTGGTATTATTGCATCAGGCAATCATGTAACCTATCACTGCCTGCAATAAAGATATATAAAACGGTGTGAAGGTCAATTTCATGGCGCACATGTATAGCAGGTAGCATTTTTATTCTACACGGTTTCGTTCCAATGTACTTCTTTCTGCTCAATTAAAGAACGGAAGGGATTTAATCTCTTTCGCATCTGGATATCTAACCCAAAAAATATACAGTACAATATTGGCATATAGCGAAAAAAGGTTGTTTTTTTTTTTGTCTGTCTAATGCAGTGTATTGCGCAGAATTTTTATATCCACCGTAGTTAGGTCACATGTAAATGCTCGCACGATCAAGGCACTATTAGCTCCGAAGCAATCCTGCTAACGTGTATTAAAGTTCTTTTGTTGACCACTTCACAGGGACTTTTAGGACGGCGATGTTCGTTTACGAACACTAGTATCTGATAACATGATCCACTGCGTTTGTTGCAGAATATAAATCAAATGTCCTTACACTTATCACCAACGCAGTGGCATTTTGTTTTATGATCATATACTAATAGTGCCCCCTTATACTTGAACTCCTAAATTGGATGTGCTGGAATGTAGCTGTTATCCTCTTAAACTACTACAAGCTACTTTCCAGCGTAACAAAATGACATGCTATTCAGATTCATGCATTAAAAAATTTGACCACGTGACAACTTTAATCCTTATGATTTCGAGATGTGTGAACACAATAACAAAAAGGCAAATGTTTAAGATCCACTACCACGCCTTACAGAGAAAAATTGCGATAAATGTCGAACAGCAGCAATCTTTTGTATCAAATTTCATTTGATAGATCAACTCTTATACCCATGCAATGTTCACCACTACTTGAATGCAGAATTGCAATTTTAAAAATTCCCATTACTGTACGCGTGTAGCGCTGATTGATGTTCCCAAAGCGTCAGGTTCTTTTGTCATAAATGTTCAATTACCATACGGGGGGCGGGAAGGAAAAAAAAAAAAGTACTCGCATCGTCTTAGGCCAACCACCCAAAATGACTCCCTGAACATCTGTTGCTATTCCCAGCGGCGTTACCTTATACGGTAGCGAATCCAACATGACTTTCCCTGGTGGCTGTCATCCGCCACTCACGTCGAAGTCACATAAAGCTGTCAACATCTCCTTCTGCCACTTAGAGGAGAAAGACGTTTCACATTTGCATGCTAACACGCTTCCATCCATAGGTCGTTGAGTCCGAGTGAAACCGGAAGCTCAATTTTACTTCAGCTTGCAGCACAACTGTATTAAAAATAGCGTTATCTTCAAGATAATTAACCTTTGTCATCCTAGGTTTAAAAATACTCTGTTTAACAGTCTGCTTTCATTTAGTTTACTATTTCTCTTCTGGGTAATTGGCTTCTACAATATAGAAAGTTTGGACTATTAAACTTACCTATCAACCACACCACTTATAATTGCATTATTCGTACGGAAGTGTTAATTATCAGTCTTTCCCTACTAACAACGGTTGATGTCCAAATATGAATAGGCATGCCAGTGAATTCATAGGAGGTAATATCTGATGTAAAATTGTGCTCTTGAGAATGCTAAGACAGTCCACTTTTATCATATTTCTATGTTCGTGGGCCGATATCCATGTGCAAGCTTAAAAATGGCTAACTACAGGCCTCTCAACAGGATTCGAACCCATTATTGTTCTAAGATGGGCTTTAAAAAAAAAAAAAACCTTGCACTTCTATATTTTGTCCATTTCAGTATCTGAAGAATTACGCAAATCATTTTACAAATATCCTTCGCTTTTCACCCATGCCCGTAAAATCTCTTATGTTACAATTAGCCGGTAAGGCTTTAAGATTACCATCCATCAGTAGCATAGCTACCCTTGTTCGGGCCCCTACTTAATTAATTAAAATTGCAAAAAAAGGAGACAGCTGTCTTGCCTGCTTACATGGTAGCTACGCTACTGGTCAATAAATACAACAAAATAAGTATCACACACATTTTTCCCAATACGCCCTCTGTAACTCAAGTTTCTGCATGACGTTCGAGATCAACCATCTTTTCGATGATGGTTTAACTTCATAGGAGTCATATCTTTAAGTTTTGGAGCAAATGCGGAACGTCTTCAAATTCCAGCACTACTGTAAGAAGGCCGCAAGTTGAAGCAATTGTTCTATTTCCAGGGGCTCAAAAAAAAAAAGTCTATAATCCCTACATCACAAACTGATTGAATAGCTGCACGTTGCTTGAACCGCGTTCAAAGATAAATCAACACGAAGCTGTAGGCAAAAATGTGTCCAAACTTACGAGTAATACATTTCATCCTGCGCTTAACAAGTTCCTATTGAGCGAAAAACCGTGCCTACATATTTCTAGGGTTTTTTTAAACGGGTGTGGGAAAAAGACGAACGGGAATCATTCACTTTTAACTTCTTTGTTCATGGATGCATGCGCTACAAGAAGGAAGAAATTTTCGATTTATTCAAGTACACTACCAAACACGGGATGAAGAAAGAAATGCTACTTAAGTGGAACAAGAGCAGTAGACCAACAATCATATCGATGTTGATTTAGTGTATTAAGTAATTGGTGTTTACACTGCATTTCATTTGCTATGCACGTTATAAAAAATTTAATTTCTGTGAATTACGATTGCTCTGAGATACCCACCTCTTAAAAAAAAGTGAGTCAGAAAGGAATCATGATGTCATTTCCTTTGTATAAAATTAAATTGTGATGCTATTTAGCAGTTTCAATTATGGGAAGAAAATGATATTTTCCCCCTTAAATGTAAACAAAAAACTCGGGGGGGGGGGGGGATAAGAGCAGCCAGGCTATATATACACACACTTGAGTTTTGATGATATTAGAAGTAAAACAAAAGTTTTCATAGTATTAAAATAATAGCTGGTCTGAGAATTCCCCCATCCTCAAGGAAATACGTCATTGCGCTAATCTATATCAAAACAGAAGGGAAAAACATTTTTTAAGACTATTACGATTCGCAATTTCGCTTGTTCAGCAGAAACAAAGCTGAAGTGCTGCCATCTCGTGATAGGCTCTCAAACTGATTGGGAATCGTATGCTACCTGTTGCAATTAAAATATGTACGCGTGAATTGCTTTTCTTTTGTATAATTGAATGTAGAAAGTGTAAATAGGTAAGAGCAGTTGTTTAAAATTATTTCGATCGTTAATTGTATTTAGCAATCACTTGAACTTCTGTGTAAGCCTCGGATTAAAGTAATGCCAAGGTGGTTGTTAAATCTTTTTGGACTCATTTTAAATGGATGCACATGAAAAAAAGTTAAAAAAAAAAAAAAAATGTACCGGTATATACACACACGACTTGTTTTATAGTGCATTATTAATGAGTACCGGAAGAATCTCAATGTCCAAAATTTGGGACTGTGTGCTGGATAATTCCATTCTACTTCTTGTTTTCTCTCTCTCAGGGTAATTCAGAATTTTTTTTTTTTGGCTGGTGCAGCATAAGCCTCATAATAATGTCAAAAGAAACTACCATCTCCAAAGTCGTGGTACCAGACTCGCTCTTAGGATATTAGCTGTTCCTCACAGTGTATGTTATTAATTACAGTAACTACTTTGTCACAAAGTGAGTCATCGCGAATGTTCTGTACAGTTCCCATCTATATAATTCCTTTAAATATTAACTTGACATTTTTTGAATGAATAGTTTATTCGTTTCAAAATACAGAAATAGTCCTTTGTTTAATTGCCAATTTTTTTCCGCACTATATTTAAAAACATCTTGAGCAGTATACATACTTTTCACATTAATACTGAATAGTCAATATCACACTTTATGTAAATCTTTGTATTAATCGGCTGATCGAATAAAAAAAGTGTTGGAGTTTTCTTTTAGCAAAGATGATATCATATACACAAATTAGTTTGAGGATCAATTATGGGTTTAATGTTCATTTGAGCAACGAATTTCACCAATCGGATGTATTTAGAGGCCTGATTGTTTCAATTCTGCTTTCCCACCTGCTGTCAGATAATGGTTTTGAAATAAGTTGAAGAACATTTTCAACAAGAACTGTCCAGCATCGTTTACAATTACTTTGATTTATGTCGACTAATTCGGGGTTACTTGTCTAACTACTAAAGACACAAGCCCCTTGAAGACTTAATCGATAAAATTAACTATATTGGATTAAAATTCAAAATTTCTTGCGACATTAGCAAACAAAACAACCGTAGGATTTCTACAAGAAACATATAATGCAGCCATGACCTGAACAGCGCTCCATACTGTTCAGTGATGTAAATTAATAACGGACACCGCCTTGATAGCACTCTAATGGATGCTATTTTCATTCTGTAGTTCGTATTGATCTTTACCTTGACTGTTACTTGTACCGCCCAAGCACAACAGCATTCTGGCACCAGTGTCATCTAGGCAGCAGGTACGCCGTGACAACCCTGCTCTATTATATATTAATGGACTCAAGGTCGTCGGAGAGTAGGTCTTCGTTCGTGTACTTTGCCACTTAAAATAATGCGAAAGGAAATATCATTGTTATCAGTACAGGTGCATTATATAACACTTTCTTTTTTGTGGTGGAGGGAGAGAGAAGAGAATTGGCCTGGCAAGTTTGAAGCACTTCAGTGCTCTGCAAAATTCTCGGATAATTAGAGTTTACAAAACTGCTGAAGCTTACTTTGCATAGAATTCCCGGATCTTCGTGTTTAACAATCTGCATCCAACAGTCCTGTTCTTCTTGAAGTACATTTGCTGCGAAGAATAATTTTAAATAAACTGCAGTCTTCAGCAACTGTTCCTGCATACATCACGTTCTTTAAATAGTTAAAAACATGCTCCCGCTTTTATGAACTCTCAAAAAAACTTGATGCTAGTTTGTTTTTTGTAAGCTGATACCTATTCTTGTATCATCTTTATTTCGCAAAATAAACAGCAAGCCTTTATATTGGATGGCTACTAGCAGACCAATTCATTAGGGCTGGGGAAGAGATGTGATATGTATCGTTTGTAAAAAGAAAAGGAGCTGTGACCATGAGAATGGAAAATCTATCCTTCATTCCAGGGTCGAAATGTTTTTGTTAGTATTGTAAGTAGGGAATTCTCCCACACTGGAAGAAAGGCAATAGTTGATGGGACAGACATTAGGTCTGCTCCATCAGAGACATAATATTTAGTTTCACTTGCTTGTTACCTAAAATAAATCGTTTTCCACATGTAATATATATATTGTTCGACAGCTGTTTGCTTGGTGAAGAAACAGAGGTGAATATCCCCAAATATTTCATCACAGCGACTTTTTGCCTATACTCAGTTTCAAAATTCATGGACAACAGAATAATTTGCATTTTTAGTACTAAAAATGCAAAAATCACATTCATTGGATATTGTCTGAACGATGATTTAAAAGATGGTAAAATGATTATTTTAAAAACAGATTTCAGAAACTCTTGATCAAAACTAACAACTGGTCCGTATCGTCAACTTTACATGTGAATCTGAAGATAAAATCAATCGGAATGGTCATTAATGATAACTACTGGAAGATACCAAATTACAACCTAAAACACAACACCCGTTTCAACTATCTATAACGTTATTGGGTAGGAATATTTGGCACATCTGTGTTGTCATGTACTCGAACAAGTGGCTAACTTATTAATCTATGCAAGCGATAATAGTCATTTTGGGAAATGGAAATATCTAGAATTATATGAATATACAGTATAATAGTACAAAGACCTTCAAACCCTTTCTGAATCACTAGATTCGGGGACGAGTTGCGCGTTGTTTTATTTTAAAATTTATCTGTTCCTCCCACCTCCTCATCTACAACTGACTGAATCGGTCTCCACGATTCTCGAGAATAAACTGGCAATCTTCATAGTGCAATAATGATTTTTTGTCAGTAAAATCAAAAGTGGTTGTCCGCGGATAAAGCAAATTTTTGAAGAACAAACGGAAGAAATTCCTTTGGTTCCACAATCTGTGGAACCAAATTTGTGTCAGGACAAATCCGAAAGTGCGCGGGGAAAGCTGGCTTTATAGCCAAGACAATGGCACACATTCCCCCAGTCCGTTCTCACAGATGTACAGAAGAGTCACACGAAGTGCAGGTATAACGCTTGCCCTGTTATTACGATCCGAGGCGGAAGACTCCCGATGCAGTCGTCACAGGATTAATGGACGTTTCTGAGGAGATAAGTAGCGTCTAACAGAAGGTAAAATGGCGACAGTAAGTCGCCTTTGGCAGAGCTCCTTCGACATCAACTTTGGGCCACGTGAGGGACTGCGATTTAATTAACATTAAATCGCAGTCCCTCACGTGGAAAAAAAAATTGCCCATCTTTATACCAGCGTCTGTCTGGACTTTATTTACTTACAAGAAAGGATAACGTAACAACCAATCGGTTTGCAAAAGCTGATTACAAGATGCATCCCTTCTCTTGCTTCCGTATCTAGTGACGAACAGTAGCAGCTGAACTCAGCTTTAATCTCCTCCCCCCCCCCATATATAACGGTGCAGTAATCGGTTGGGACAAAACTCGTTTCATTTATGATGTTGTCACCAAACATTCAACGCATATCATTTGTCCTTCAGCATGTTTTTAACGGAAGTGGTTGGTGTTGATAATATAAATGGCACGTTATGCTGTTCAAAGGGCTAAATGAAAGGCGTATGAAAATAACCAACAATACGCCAAGTGTCAAAGTTGTAGCAAAAATACTTCAGGTAACAAATTGCCTTCATATGAAAAAGTTGTTGTAAATAAAAGTGTTGGTAACAAGAATTACAGGCGACTGCATTTAAGTATCGTATTGGGGATCAATAAGAGGGGGGGATAAAATGTCATACAATGATAAGCAGACAAGAAAGTCGTGCCACCAGTGCTTCAAAACCAATCGTTATTAAATATAAATGCTGCACTCCTCGGATTTTCAATAAAATAAAGATGATTTCACGATCATTGTTGTCCCCCCCTTTTTTTTTTTTTTTTTTTACTGGAAGAGGGGCAAAAATAAGTCTGCGGCGAGGGTTACAAATATATAGAGCAAAGGTTTTCAAAGTGTGGTCAGCAGAACTTAGAGAAAATGTTCCAAATAAACCATGAGTCAACAAGGGGTTGCATGATCACGATCACACTATTTCTTCCCTAAATAAAATGTCATGTTTTATGGACTAAGGTATTCTTACTGCTATAGTTGTGAGTTTAACAGTACGTTTGCACACGAACCGTCAAAACCGGACGCATAAGAAATCAATGAACTTTAATGGTGTAGCTACACACATTGTCCCGTGGCCGGAAGCAATGTTTCCTTATCTGTGCAAAACAGCAGTCATCACCATTGTACTTCCAGAAAGAGTTTTAAAAATGAATAAATTTAAGTACGACGTTGTGACATTACTGAAAGCGTATCCTTAGGAGGGATGCATAGTCCCATTATAGTATCTTCCCGTCGAATGCTGTTTGTAAGGATTTATCAAAGGAGATACAAGCTTCTGTGAAGAACAGAGAGCATCTTTACTCTGATTTCTCAAACCAAGTTACCCATTGTCTAGCGATTACGCTGGTACCAGTGCGTGTCGAAACGCCCAGCATACTGTTAAAACACTGTTTATTGACAGACAAGTTTCTGAATCCACTTTGTTTGGATTTACACCGGGATCCTAAACAACAGAAGCCTACTTAACAAGGTCAAAGAATGTGACAAGTATTTCGTCGTAATATCGATTGACTTTGCCGGGGCGTTCGACTCACTCTGGTGGCCGATCGTCTTGGGCAGACTCAGGGAAGCTAAAGCACCCATCAACCTATCTCTCACAAAGAAAAATTGAGATGAACACTCCATACAAAAAGATCGCAAGAACAGTACACAGAGGATGTGCACAGGGGTCTGTATTGGGCCCACTTCTCTGGAACTTGGTATTTGATGAGTTCTTGAGGATGGACCTAGGACCGGTGGTGGTGCAGGCCTTCGCAGATGATCTGATTTTGACAGTGCAAGCAAACTCCGGAGCCCAATTGGAAATCCTAGCTAATCAGGCCCTGCAGATACCCCAACAGTGGGCCAAGAAGAATTTCTTAACAATGTCACCGACAAAGACATCGTCGGCGCTGCTTAAAGGAAACCTGCAACTGAGACGACCATCCCAGATTAAGATTGATGGGACAACTATCAAGTTCGCCAGTCAACTAAAATACGTTGGTGTCATACTAGACAATAACTTATCCTTCCAACCACATCTCAAATTCCTAAAACAAAAGATCAGAAACTACTCTGCGGTGGTAGCTAGGGTCTCAAAAAGTGTACCCCAGCCTTGTACTACAAGACAACCTTTCTCCCAATAATTACATACGCTTCACCAATCACACTATTTCTTCACGGCAAAACTGCCTTGGTCGTAAATAAGAAAACTCTAGATGCAATTCAATGCACCATCCTGCAGAACGGCGAGTAACCCAGCACTGCAGGTGATAGCAGCAGTACTTCCATTGATCTTGAAATCGCAGTAACAGGACTCCTCTACTACTTATTTAAGGAATAACCACCGCTTTCCTGGAATTTACAATAGACCCAACAAACAACCATAAGGCAGAAAAGATCCGTCTTCAGTCTCACCTGCTGCAGGTGTGCAGAAACAACCAAAGGAGTCATCACCTACAACTTGAAAGAATCGATCCAAAATCGCCTACTTGGTTCTTTCCGGGGTTACAAACTGGACACGGGCCCCTTCAATGTAAAGTTAATGAACTTCGCCCTTGTAGAGGACCCATGCTGTACATGTGGAGAGATCGAAACCTGTGAACACCTCATATACGAGGATCTCGGGTGAATCCTAATCAAGAGTTTCACCTACTGGATTCAGAGGAGGAATACAGAGCCCTAACCAACTTCGCTCAAGGAGAACGCTAAATGCAATACACCAGGAGTGAAAGACGACCGACCAGCCAGATAACAAATCAAAACATCCTTTCGGACACATCCCGGAATGATAATTATGTGGAACATACTAGCTGTCTTGCCTAGGAATAGTGATGGTGCACTTCCTACAATGATACGAACCAACACTGCCTATGTACCAACAAATATGAGACCTAAGTGAAACTGACAAATGTACTAACCAAAGATAGGAAACCTGGACGAGACACTGTCCCACGAGAGACTCTACTACCGTACATGACTACACTACGACTGCTGCAGCCTCACTGCCATGTACCAGCTCCCTTGCCTAGTACCTTTTTTCCTCTCCCCGCAGGGGGGAGGAGATGGTCTACCTGTCTCCTCCCTCCCTTGCCACCCCATATACTTCGCCTGGTGAGGCATGGGCATGCCTTACTGACCACCTGTGGTTGCCTTCCCTATCGACGCCATACTTCTAGTCTTCACCCCCCTACTCTGACTAATACGCCAGCGTACACCCCACGCAACTAATAAAAATTGAAACCTGAACTACATTAACCTCTCCTGGCTTTTTCTAAAATTAAGTCCTAACCTAGCCACCGAAATCTCAGGAAATTAGTTGGCAGGACCTGCCAGAATATATATAAGCTACTGGGTTCCTGGTGTGCCTCCATCGGGTGTAAGTTGGGCAACGTTGGGCCCCAGCGGCTAAACGACCATAAGAACAACAGTAGACGACACTAAATGATCCAAGACCCACACACTTTTAAATCTCTGGCATTTACAGCGTACTGTAACACACGTGGAGATGGAGAAAACCCTGGTGCCGCTTCACCGTAAACACACACTTCTTTTAGAATTTGTTATCAAGTCTAAAGAAAAAAAAAAGGTTTAAATACAACATCGGCGTTACAGTTTAAACTATTTCAACGTTGATTCTGGTCTTGTTAATGACACAGAACTACGTATGGTTATATGGTGGTTGTTTCATGGAAGCTGGGATTCGTTAGAATGAAGTACCTTCAGCTATCCTTTACAGTACGTTGTTTTCTGAAACATTTAGAAAACACCACAAAAAATACGCACTAAAGAAACAAACTGCACATCGCTTCATTCAGTTGGAAGTGTGTATATAGGTCGGGTGAGCTAAGAAGCTGTTGACAGGTGTTGGTAGTTAAGTTGATGCTGTTCTATGTTTAGAAATACTCCTTGAATCTGAGAGGGGATGAAGATGCTCTACTAAACTCTTTACTGCTGAAAATATCTTTGTGAGCCCTCAACATGTCATGGGTGATCTTAGTGGAGCAGATTAGAATCAAAGTCAAACATTGCCCTATTTTTACCGTCAAAACTGAATCTTGTTTAGAAATGAGTGGTGCAAAATCTACTTTGTATTGAAGTAATCTGATTTTACTCCTTATTTCCTTCAGTCTCTTCGTTAAAATTCATGGCTTAATCAGATATGTCATACCATTCAGGACATTTACAATTCATTTTTTAAAAATTTTATTGCAGAATCGATGACCACTTTAAAAGCCCTTGTCAACTAACCACAAAACAATCGGTTTTTATGAAAACCAATTGTCATTCAGCACCAAACATGCATTTGAATCCATTAACAATTAAAGCCATAATTAAACGTTTATCCCAGATTTGTAAAGAATATTTTACGTTTATCTTCTAAGAAATTCTCTACGTCTCACCACGAGATTTGTATGTAAACCCCATCGTAAAAAAGTCACCCGAATACTCCAGGCGCATCAGTAACGCACCATGCAAATAACAATTCCAACTTGAGGCAATTTATTTGATTTATGCAATGCTCTCTGACGTACTAATCACGTGCCTGAAGGCTTTCATTTACTAGTACCATGAATATTCTTCTTTGACATGGAGAGAAGAGCAGTAATGGCGGATTCACCTTAATTAATATGAAGGGGTCAAGGTCCCATCGGAAGGACGATACACTCAAGTTACCGTGCATACATACACTTTATTTCTCCTCGTGCAAGTGCTCTCTCCTCCCACTTTCCTACCTGACTGATCTCCGCAGCCTTTGTGGTATTCCAACGGAAACTCCAAATACTTATTACATCTGAGGCTCACCTGTTATTACGTTTCTGTCATTAGGACGAGTGCCTCTGGCACCACGGAGTAAACTGCTCGTTTCCCACATCCGCGCGCACAACCATTCATTTCTTTTCCCCCGACTTCTTTCTCGAATCTCTGCCTTCCCTTTTGACTGTCTTGAACGGTACAATTTCAACCAGACCTACACGTGACTTTTCTGATTGCTGGGTACCAACTGTGTCAAGGTAACCTGGTTAGGACTCAAAGTACATGTTTTACATGTATTCGGACGTGTTTGGTCAATTAGGTGTGTTTAGGGAAGTATGACGTCAAATACATTCATGGTTCCGGTTCTGTTGAGCATTATATGAAAGTCAATGCAGCCATTTCTTGTATGTAAAGTGTCAAGTCTGCAAATTGCTTTTTAAAGCTTTCGTGGATCTGAAGGGTCGAAGATCATATTTTCATCTTCGTGTTGATTCTCTCTTTATACTCCGGAATAGCCAGATAAGGTCAAAGTAGCTCACAAGAACTTCACGACATTTCACAGTCTTGTAGTCTTCAAATATGATGGCCTTTATCTCGTCATCGATATAAATGTAACTAGCAGATTTATTCATGCAACTTTTCGGCCCATTCAGTAGGGGATAAGGGTCCGCTTAGGGCCTTAGAATTTAGTGGGGTTCCCCCTAAAGTACTATATCTAAGGTACAATGTCAAGCGCTAAAACTTTAGCCATTTAGATATTCTTTATAATATATTTAAAAGTTAAATATTTTGTACAAGGACATCTACATTTTTAGGGTTGTGGCATTTAACATGCTTCTGTATTTGCTGTAGGAAGAATTTATAGTAAGAAGCAGATGTGGAAATTTGGGCATTATAATAATAGAGGATTGCAGAAGTCGAAATCGTTCGAGCCTGTGACCACGAAATACAGAGGATGCGGAAAGGTCAGGGAATGACCACCGCATATCCCAGAGCAATACGGCCTTAGTTGCTAATGCTCCTAAAAAAAAAAAAAAAAACACAAATAAGTCGAAATCAAACAAATTTGAGGCACCTTACTGCTTTAGGTCTAAGATCCCGAGGAACATTTTGCTTAATCAGAAAAATCGACGTCAAGAACGCGACTCTATTCCGCAACCCTATAATGTGGAAAGACCTGATGTGTACGAGAGCGATTATATGAAATCTTGACTGTGGAACTTATTATAAGCGCCAAAACTGCTTTTAATATACTGTATATATAATCCCAAATACACTGCATGGATTGAAGGCTAAGGTGTTTGCTGTCATTAGACTGTAATTTTCGGGAAATACACCTGAAAAAGTGTTGTAGAAGGGATAAATGAAGAAAAGTTAGTTTGGAATGGATGTTTACTCTTTGACGTGCGTCAAAGGGTCAGCATTCAGAAGAACAGTGCCCATGGAGTTATTTATAGAAGAAGCATGCAATTAAGTCTCCCCACGCTTTCAGAGAGACTTTGCAAGAGATGGATCAATAATAACCTGACTGCCCTTTTAAATGAGTCTACAAACTTGAGGTTTTCAATGCTCCAATTCAGACATGTGAGGGCGGATTTGTGAAAAGTACAGAATGAGCAGCTGTTTAGAAGAAAAGTAATGCCTGGAACGAGAGAGAGAGAAAACCCAGTTTTTTTTAGATGCAGAGGAAGAAATATTTGTGATCTGCTTATACCAGTAGATATGTGATCTTTTCTAGAAATCTGAGCATCACTGAAAATAACCATAAGAGCCCCAGCAGTCCGTTTCTTGCAAGATAAACAGGACGGAGTTTTAGAAGGAATAAAATTAACTAAGTTATCTTTGCTCCGCGGAAGAACTACATGTAATTGGCATTGGTGGTGGGACAGTCCAGAAGTTGAATCTTTTTGTGTAGGACAAGGTTTCTCAAGCTGGAAGGTGAAATGGTGGGCCATCATCAGCAAAACTGGATAGGATTTCGATGTAGTGTATGAAAACTATTTTGGAGACGGGATTAGCGAGTATGTTGACTTTCCCTTTTCAGGAAGAAATTACCCACTGTCTTCAATGTACTCATGATAGACAATTCTTTCGTGTTTCTTCTGCCAGTTAATTGATGTAGGAAATGGCTCATTCCTTGTCTAATAGTTTTAATTTTGCGTGACTCTGGCATAAGTTGGAGACTAAAGCGTCTTTAATGATGTCTTGCTATTTGCTCGGAGATAAGGATTTTGTGCCATTTACAACCCTTTGTCACACAACAAAGCAAGGGATCCGAGACGGGATAAAAAAGATGGCACCAGAACGCTAGTAAATGATGTAATTAAACGCAATCTAATGCGCCTCAGACGGTGCGATGTGTTACTTATTGGCCATTAACCTGACTGGAGATAGTATGCAGTAGTAATTGCAAAGGAGAAAACGGATTATTGTCTGCGAAAATATTTTGGTTTTAGGAGATAGAGGCTGTTAGGTCATTCTGTTCCAGTAGTGTGTTTGCTCGTCCATTTTGAAGCTATTTGTAATATAGATTGAAAATGGACGAGAAAACGCAATGCTATGGGGACTTAAGTCTCCATATTCAAGTTTCTACAACTTCTGATACATGTTTTCGCGTATCGATGTTGATATACCGGTGCTCCAAAATTATCATCCAACTACGTACAAGGCCACGATCTTCCAACAGACCAATTATATTTGGCAGAAATTTGGTACCATGGAAAATGAATAGCATTAGCTTTTTCTGCAACAACCAAAAATAATAATAGAAATTATTATTTGGAGTGATCTCTAGAACTAGAGATCACTCCAACATAAAGCATGAAATAAGTAGATGGCCCCCTTGTTGACAAATGGAACTTTTTAGGAAACAGAATTCGTTTGCCAGCTGCGAATGGCGCCAAAGATTTTTAAGAAGACACTTTGATTAATGTGGTTCTGAATGATGACTGTAGAGAGGATAGATTTTATTAGCTCGTGTCATCACCATAGCCCAATTACATATTGCTTTTGTGTTTCCCGCTATCGCATCTTTCCGAATACAAACCTTAAATTGTTTTACTGAGTAATTTACTACTTTTGCTCCATCAGAACCGAGTGATTTACATTCCCGATAACATGTATTACATATAAGCTTCAGTTGGATACAATCACAAACTTGCCATCATCACTAGAAAGGTCGCCCAAGTTTAGCTGAATGTTTCAGCCTCATCCATCAAAGCTTGGGCGCCGAACGTTTAAAATACTGAAGGTCAAGCGTCGGTAATGAAGTCATTTTAATGAATACCGCGACATGTGCTAACACCTTGTTGTTATCTCATTTCGTTCCACATGCTGACAACTTGTCTGGAGGTAACCTTGGGTTTAGCGTCTGCAATGGCACCAGAAAGAAACAGAGCTTTGATTTACGGACGCTACAAACGTATACAATGTCTACATTTGCCAATGCTCTGACTAATTTCTCTTCGGTTACTCGTGACCACACCCTATGAATATCGAGAGCACTAGTTTATTGATTATCCGTACGATATGAACGCTACTAATTTAAAAGAGCATACGGAAAGAAGATGAATTGATATCGATCCCACCTAGAATTTATAAAATTCCAAAGCTTGTATGTACATAATTATGTGGGGGGAAGGGCGATTTTAATGAAGTACGTATTCATCAGAATTTTATAATTAATAGCGGGACTCCAGTTTGTTTATTTTTTTTAGATTTCCGCATTTCTTTTATAATACTGTAAATATATTATAAAAATAACTTCTGTTTATATCGAGACAGCCACTTAGGATGAAGAGTTTACAAGGAACATTACCGTATTTAGAGGTTAGGTGATTTCGAACCGCGGTCAACTCAAAATCTTCCCAACATATCAGTTAGAAGTGGGGGGGGGGGGCCTTACGTTTTTATATCTTATTGGAATGAATGAACTAAGTGACATTGCTCTCAGGTGGTAGAGTAGATTAGTGTCGTTTACTTTAATTGATTCCCATAAGATGAATAATCATGAAGTTCCGCTTCCATCTAGTTAGATTCATATACGTACAGAGTACAGCATCTTTCATATAAAATAGAACGTAGATAATTACTAAACCCGCAATGTAATTTCTTAAACAGTGTAAACTTCTAAACTATACAAAGACTTCCTTCTAATTCGTAAAAATCTTCCAAACTGCTCAACAAACTCATTCTCCCAGTTATACATAACCTAAGAAAAAGATATTTCCCTAAACATATGGCCACTATTCAAGACCTTCTGGACAGCCTCCTAAAGGACTTAACACCGGAAGAATACAGAGCAAGATTGTAGTCCTTAAGCACAAATTCCATTCTCACATGTTCATTTAGTATTAGTAATGACCACATGGTGCAAGGAAATCTATGGCTTATGCAGCACCAGCCAAAAAAAAGAGAAAAGGAAATGGACAACCTAAGCGTTTTCCTCCTGCCGTAGGTAATTATCCAGATGACCTTTGAATTTCCCCAAACTGTCAGCCTCTACCACCCACGTTGGTAACTTATTCCAGTAATTTTTAACACGCTGGCTAAAATAAAACTTCCTGCAATCCTCTCTAAACAACTCCCCCACCCCCCACGTAACTTGAAACTATGGCCCCTAGTTCTAGAATCATTTATAACCGTGAAAATTTCATCCTTATTCATTTTACTGCTGCCTCTCGGAGCCTTAAACACCTGAATCAAGTCTCCTCTAAGGTGCCTAGTTTCCAAGCTCTGCATCCCACATATTCGAAGTCTTTCCTGATATGGACGCCCTTTTTTCCGATCTCACCAGGCGAGTTACCCGTCTCTGGACCCTTTCAAGAAGAACAATGTTTTTCTTTAGATGCGGTCTCCATACTTAACACAGTATTCGAAATGTGGTCTAACAATAACTTCATATTTTATTTATTTTTTTTTTTAATGAAAACCCCAAACACGAAAGGTATCAAAACCTATAGTACTTAGTACCGTGCATGGGTTGAAGGAGAAGTATTGGGGGAGAAGGATGCATATAATGGAATTATGATCCTTATCTCTACTATCGATGATTTATCGAACAATTGTTCGATAAATCATCGATAGGACACCGTGGGCCTTCCTTGCAACCAGTCTAGAATGTTCGGAGAACTTCATATCTGACAGTATCGTAACACCTAAGTCCCTTTTTCCCCACTACCGGCTTTAGTTCAACTCCGCCAAGTGTATAAGTTATTTTGGGGTTACTGTTCCCCAGATGCAATATGTACCTTACAGATTTAAAACCAAATCTAATTCCACATCTGGCCTCCAAAATAAATGTACTGTTTATACTTCGGGACGACTACGGGCTCAGAAGTTCACAATATTGAGAGAATACAAGAAACAGCACCGTATTTAGCAGCCATGGGATTGAACACCGGTCACTCAAAGCACGCATACTTATGCACCTTCTGGCTTAACCACTCGGCTGCAGCTCTCACCGCCTTAACTAATCCCACACTCAAGACATCTCATACAACGATCTTTCAGGCCTTTATTAATTTAAGTAATATAATTCTATCTTCCAATAATGCAAGCGACCATGCTTTAGGGCATACGCCCATATCACTGCCATTCAACCCTTTTCTCCTTATCAAGAAGCGTCATGTGGAAATCTGCCTGCACCAATTCTAAGTTTATCCTGTCCACAGTGGATTCTTCCGTGTGTTATTTGCACTACAGTACTTGTAAACCACTGCTTAAATCATGTAAACAATTCACACGTGATCAAAATTTTCGCCTGCAGTGCCTCTGTGGTCCGCATTGCACTGTATTCGTGCTAATACAGGCAGATCCACGTGCACTTCAATTTGTTTTACACACTACGCCACACCTTCAGCAGTTGCATACAGATTTCGATAACTTGACCAAACCGGTTCCATCTCTATTTGAACAACCCTTATATTTGTAATAAGTAACAAACAACTTCGTTTAGTATTTATAGACAACATTCAAATCGAACTTTCTTATGATAAGTTTTAGCTTATCTGAAAAATAAGGAAGTTACCAAGCTTTATTTTTTCTTAATTATGCTGTTTACAAAATACAGAAGCGTGTGATTTCAACACCCCTTTCTAATAAATACGGAAATCTTAATAAATAATTCACAATGTAACCCTAGTTACATGTCTTTCGGTGTGGTACTGTCTCATTTAGTTTTCACATTGGTAACAATATTCCGTGCTACTGGTTATTAACTAATAATAAATTAATGGCATTAATTACAAAGATGGTTTTGTGGTGGGGTCATTATAACGTGTGGGGGCCTGTTACTAACCTATAAGTTAGCTTGCTTATCTGTAAATCAATTTCGTTTGCGAACTGAAAACGTGGACAGATTCAAGGTTAATATGAGAGCAACTTATTGAGATGAGATTTTTAAATGAGGTAGCGTTTTACCAAAAATAAAATAAAGAGAAAAAAAATGCTATTATTTATGAGTATATTTCATCGTTAATGATACAACTCGTGCAAATCAAACTATGAGGCCATATTTATGTACAGGGTGTCCCAAAAGTTACGCACCATAGTTGGAATATATAAACTTAACATTTATATATCGGTTTTAATTCATCCTCATGCTATTTGGCATATCGCAGATTTTTAAACGTTCCCCCAACCTACTTCTAGATATTTCCTGATTTTAAAGACACGACGCGGGAGCCCACAATAACTCGAGACTTATTTGTGCTTCTGGTTTGGTTTAGTTTTTATGGCCCATGGGCGACTAGGCCACGATGCGCAAGTCCAACTTATTTTTGCGCATTCAGATGGTTCCTACAAGAATTCTTTGGGTTATTTTCATACATATCTCAAATGTTCCCCAGAGGAAGAAATGAGATGGCTTCATATCATGATCTTTGTAATCCGGTTACAAAAACACTTTATCAAACAGTAGGAAGGGCTGGGTGAAAGGACAAACTGCGTTTCGGAAATATAGATCAATCCTGATAACAATATTCTAAATGGAATACAAGGATCCATAAAAAGTCGTTTCCAGCAAAAAATAATTGATGGAAACACTAAGAACAAGAAAAGAAATATCAGCTTCGAGTAATAGCAGAGGCGTTCATCAAGGTTGTGCCCCTCCCCTTCTGTTATTTACTAACATGTGAATAAATCTGAGATTAGAAAGGGGGGAAGGAACCATTGTAACTACACAACTGTGGAAATAATGATTGAAATTACAAAACATCTGCATTTATACTCCCTACAGAATCGGTAGATAACTTCCAATGATCTGCTTCTAACCTTACTTTGCTATTTCTCTTGGAAAACATCGAAATTACACAGAATAACATTAATATAATCAAATGAACAGTTGGAAATAAAAAACGAAGTTACAGCATCTCTCTGATACACTTTATTAAAGACAATAATCACGCCACGATATTCTGAAGAGTTAAAAGGCATGGCCAGATCTGAGCTCCATAAAAGACTGAAGAAATTGGATCATGTTCAATGAAGCCAAGAAATATTTTAAATGAAAACCAGGAAAAACGAGAAGATTACTTCCAAATATTTATTACAGTTCACATACGTTTCAGCTCTTCTGTTAGAGTACAAATTCAGTAGTTATGAATTCGAATTTCATAAAACAATTTGATGCATCAGAAAGGCGATATTGGACAATTGTGAAACTTTGCCCCTACTGATCATTGAAATCTTTTATAGTACTTTTTCCTTGTTCAGGCACTAAATTAAGCATTCCTGAAATCAGTAATTAATATCTGTCATTGCGAGTAATTCAGCAGCGCCTCGTGCAATTTATGTACTCCTATAAACCTCCTGTTGCATCGCGTGGAATTAATATAGAATGGTTTTGAATACTTATTACTGAATTTCTTACGCGTCCTTAACTAAATGCGCTCACCCCTACCCCGGCCCTTCTCGCGTTGATATTACAGACACGAACCTCGCCTGCAGCAGCGCGATTAACCGGACGCAGCTTACAGGAACAAGGCTATAAGATAACCTTGCACAAGGATCACATACAGAAGCAGCGAATTGTTTGTTAAAGCGATTAATCCATTAAGGTGGTCGAAAACAAAAGGTAACAAAACACTTCCTGCAGTGAAATTTTATGCTGTAGTTAACTGGGTGTTAATTATTGTTGATATAGAGAGCGTCATTAACACATTTGATCGTGTTTGTACGTTGAGAGTAGAGAAACAAGCTTCAGTATTTCGGAAAACGAATTAACAAAAATGTGGTCGTTAAAATTGAATACATTGACACCTGCCAACCTTAATGTGTAGTAGAAGCTCATTAGTTATGTCTTACGTTCAGTGCAATGTTCCCCTCAGTACTTTTGAGCTTCAAGTTCGTTATAGTAGAGAGAATTTCTTTTAAGCAGTCAGTATCACGGATTGTGGTGAAAGGTTATACAAAAGATGGAAAGTTAACGAATGTCCTTCAAACGACTATAGAATCTTTTTCCACTATTGTATTCCATTTTGAGTTTTTCTTAATTTTCATTACAAACAGATTCGTTACGAAATTTAATCAGGGATACATTAAAATAAACAGCCTGAAAATTGATTTTTTTTTCAGTGAATTCATTACCAAAACTGAAACACACGTGGGTTGTTAAGAAGTGGGGCCTTCATCCCTGTTGTATGACTTAAAAAAACTTGAAATATTGTAGCTGGTTTCGTGCCTTATTAATTGGCATTTTGGGCGGTTTTCTTCAGTGATGAAGCTTGGATCCTCTGGAGTGGTAATGTCAATAGTCAAACCAGTAGCATATGAACTGAGGAAAATACTCGTTTGTCGAAAACGCATACCCAAAGTTCAACTCGATTATTATTTGTGATGCTTCTTGAAAGACAAAATCCATAAAAAATAATCCCATATATTGGAAGAGCTGATTACCAATATACAGGAGGGAGGAAATTGCCAACATAACATGTTCAAACGTTATAAAAAGGTGTCTCTAAGAAGCGCATTGATTAAAGAACAGCGCGATCACTTAGTTGTCTGGCGATTCATTATGTTTATTTATTTACAGTATTTATAAATTTCTCACCCATAAGGAAACACTAGAATGGAGAGAAAGTTGAGCATTACAGAGAATCTGTATAAAGCAATCATTTTTAATGCGTATTAAAACATACACAACATTAAAAATTTCGAACCAGAATAAAGAGCAATTTCTTATACATAGATTAAGAGTATAATCAATTTGGTGATTATGACATACCTGAAGGATAGATACAGAGAGACTAGCAAGTGAATTCATATAACTAATTTCTCACCATCTATCCCTCGTACTCAACGTTTACACATTAGTCTTAAGGATGTATTGAGGACCTTCAAATAAAGGAGCCTTATTTAGGTGGAATTTATTCAAAGAAATATCTAGAATAAATTAACAGACAAGGTGGAGAATTTGGTTAAGTTCAAAGAAGAGTTAGATACCCATTTTTGGCAATGGGAAATTATGAGAAATCGAATTTTTGCAAAGTACGAAATCGTTCCTTTTGAGAGACATTCGATATAGAACTTAAATAGTAGAGTAGTGTGTATTTAGCTTTTAAGACGATTCAATTACTGATATCAAATCACACTTAATACATCATGCAAAAAATATTGGACAATCGCAACACCCATACCAGAAGCAGCATTCAAACCCACGACTTTATTTGTTAGATAAGCACCCTATCCATTGGCCTAAAACGTTATCGTTCTGTGGAGATTACAGGGATCAGTGTTATTACTGAAATATCTAATAAAAAATATCGATTCACACTTGAATACTTAGTCTATTTGCATAACCTTCAAAAATCCTGAACGTGACCGAGGAGGCCGGATTCACGAGGTTTTGCAAGTGTTTTTCCAACTCAACAAGCCCCATCTGAAATATTGGAAATTAAGATATTTAGATATTTACTTCGAATTCCAAAGGGTCTGTTTTATTTTATTTTCCAATCCACAACCCAAAAATATAGATCACGTTTACCCTCCTAGTTCGTTCTCGACCTGAGAGTTTGACTTTTCCGTGTGTGTCACCGACGGTAACTATGCGTGGAATTCCTGCCAGAGGAATGTTAATGTCATCTGTCCTGTTATTATCATGCCACTGGTTCCAATACGGGGACAGCTGGGAGATATGTTCTACCCTACAAATCGAAGCTACTGTTTGTTATAAGAGGTTCGCTCATTTGCCCAAGGGTCGACGTGACGGAATGCTACTTCTGCGCTCATTTCGCTGAAAGGCACTTGGTGAATGTAAAGTATTTCCATTTTCTATATGGTTTTATAATTATACCTATTGTTTTTCTTTAATTTAAGTGCTTTCTGTGAAAATTTACGTACCCTGCTTCTATTCTTCGTACACTTTTCACTGGTGCATTCTTAGATTCAAAAGTACATTTGGGGATACGCTTTGAGGAGTTTCATTAATGATGTGCTATTCAATTAAATTGTAAAATCGACTTAACGATTAATGGCACAGTCTAAGCTCCAATTTGTTTTCAACTACAGTATATAGTGTATACATTACACGGTTGATTTGCTCGTTTTTCTTGGTGAAAAACAAATTTCCAAAAAGGAAAAATACATGCAGCTTATCTGCAAGATTAATTCTGCCAGTGTTAAAAAAGTCCCATTAAAAACCCCACACGACGAGGGAGAATAGTGACGCCATCCGCTGTAGCAGTCGCGAGGCCCTTGAACGAACTAAAAATGTACGTAAGCCAATATTTCAAAATTTTAAATTTATAAGTGGTTCACTTTAATTATAAACGCGATGAGATTAATTTCCAGCATTCAAAATGGAAAAAAGAAACGATAAATTTGATGTTTCTAAGATCAAACGTCTAATAACGGACATTGTTGTTTTTACTCTTGGATTTTTCTCCAAGTTACTTTTTCGCCCACATTGCTATTGAAATTAAGACTTAACAATTACGTTTGCCAAATAATCTTTACAGATTTATTGGTTACACTAAATCCTTTAGGAGTTTAGATCCTAATATTAATTTCTTTCCAATAATTGAATTCATTACATCAGGTAATAACTGAAATTTTAGGGCGTCAACAAGAGGGATGTTAGAGGAAGCCTTTCATTTGCTTCGTAAACTAGCGAGTTCTGGACCACTGTCGGGAGATGACCTCAGGGTGCCGATTCCTATCATGTTTCAGATAGGAGTGTGTCAACTGCGTCGTTGTTGGAGACACGCAATGATTATTATGTCAGCAGCTTTCTAGTGGGTTGATATTGAGATTAATCCGAAAGGGATTCTAATTTCGCAGTACTTATCATTAAGGATTTGATTGTTTAGAATAGAAGTAGTGCAGCTAGCAGGATTTATTATATCGTGTTTCAATTTGCATATAATTTTTGGTCGGTTTGTCCCTACAACCCTCTACAGGACTCACTCGGGCATAGTGAGTTAGTGAAATTAGTTTCGGAATTATAAAATGTCAATATAAGGTCCTTCACAATCTAGACTGGAATCGAATCGGCTTTTTTCCTGAAGTGACGTAATTTTTTTTCATCTGGAATGAATTTCGCAGGTTCTAAGAGGCGACTTCTACTATCAATTACTATTATTTTTCGTAGGCACTGCGACAAATTAAGCTAATGGGCTGTGAGGGACTTTCTTGGTCATCAGTTATGCTTGTTATAGTACCTCAAATTGATATCGGTGTAACGTGTGATTTTTTTATTGTGTATATCGCCTGTAGAAGAATGTTCACATACCAATGTGTGCAGGAAGAAAAACCGAAATAATTACTGTCCATAGGCGAGTGGTCAAACGCGTGGGTACGTTTTGAGTTGACCATGGTTCAAGCCTATGTCACTGCTCAATGTAATGTTGTTCTTCAACTCCTCTGACCCCCATGTGACCACTCTGGAGTATAGAGATTTATTTTATTCCTCCCGCTTGACATCAGCGAATTACAGTTCGACTAACTAAAGAGATGTTTAAAGAATTCCTACGATCTCCGATGGGATTCAAAATCAGACCTCTCCAAAGATACGAAAAGTGGTGAGACCATTATACTGTCAATGGCGGACAACAGATTACGCTGAGATTCTATTTCAAACTAATAAATAACTTATTTAATCGTATAATTTATTCCACTTTATGATCAGATGTTTGATGTCCCGAAAAAACATATTGCATAGTATATCAACCCTAAGTGAACTCATGCAGAGAATTCGCAGTTGGAATGTGATGAAGGGTTTGGATTCCCGAAATACACATTTTACTCAGCATACATTTTGAGGCTAGCGCTGAGTAAGAATTTGCAGTTGGTCTGAACGGAAGACACCTGCATAGTCTGAAGTAAAAGCCAGCATATGGTAGAACAGAGGCGAAAAGTGATGATCTCACATTCCACCGAGCTATCAGGCAACTTGCAACTATCAAGAGCAGTAATACGTAGTGCTTTTACAACTATAACGACATTCTAACAAGTTATTTCGATCAAATATGTTCATTTGAAGGATTTAATCTATTCAATAAAATAACTTATTGAAATAAAAACCACTACATCAATCGAAAAGGTGGAATGCCCCATGCAAACGTGCCGAAGCGAAGTCTACAAAGAAATGATCACTTTCTATTTGGAAATGTCGACGCACGTAATTGTTGTTTTGTCGTGAGTTATTCTCGGAGGAATTTCTTTAAATAGCCAGATGCCGTCTTCGCCTTGAAGTCCACCCCGACATTAGGAAATGTTTTTCTTTCCACACTCCATTAACGACATTGCGGCTTCTCCATTGGGCTCATTTTCTTGTCGAAATGAACCTAATATTGAGCAGCATGCATCTGGCTCGTTTCTTAACTAGCAGTTTCCATGGAATGCCAGAAACGGAACCTCTCCGTAGCTTTACTGCGGAGTGATAGGTGAGGATAGACATATTGGTCATTAGACGTCCATTAGGACCACCTCTGTGCCCTGCGACTCGCTCCCGGCAGCAATAAATCGTACATTGCAGTGGGATGTAATAGATACCTTCTGTCTCTTGCACGTCACGAGCGTCTCATATACACGCCGGTACTCAACGACACTCAAAGAAAGAACAGGTAAAAGAAACACACACAAACAAGCTCGGACTTTTATTATTTTTGGAAGTTTTTATGACGATACACAATTGCAGCAACGATCTTCAAGGAAATTAAATAAATAAAAAGTTCCGTCGATGAACTGAACATGAAAACTAGACAAGACGAGGAGGCCTTCATTTAGACCCCAGTTACAACCACAAATGACATAATTTGTATTGCAACTGCTCCATAAAATGGTTTGGTTTCCTCTACCTCCAATAAACAAACCCAAGAGACATTGAGTATGTTTTCCTTAAAAATGGACACTGATCTATAAACGCAGGTGGCGTTAGTGTGTACACAACTATATTATATTTTTGTCCTTCACCTTCTTCACCCCCCTCCCTCAAGCTAATATGGGATAATGAAGCCAATTCACATGTCAACATCCGTTTATTCTTCATCATCAGCCATTTTCAATCCACTGCCTTTCCAGCAACTTTTCAATCCATTGTCTTTCCAGTTCCTTCTGTTTTGTGCAATGGCCATCCATTTACTACTCACGAACTCGTGAATTTCATCTGTCCATCTCCGTTGTTGTCTTCAGGTTTTCTTCTAGCTCCTCTTGAGTCCCATTCTGTTATTTTCTAAATCAATCTGTCATGCTTTCGAGCAATGTGTCCTGCCCAAGTCCACTTCAGTTTTGATAAGAATGTCCTTTGTGTTTCTCATCTTATCTAAAAGTCTGATCCGTTTATTATTTTGGAAGTCAACTTATACACTTTCGTTTTTCTTCCCTAATAAAAATGCCTTAAAATATGCACAACATCAATTTATTAAATCGCATGTATCAATGACGTTTTGGCAACACGAGAGAATAATTCTTTCGAATAGATTGCAACTTGTTAATTAGTCTAGCGCGTTGTCCATTGAACAATATATCGTGGTTGTAGCAAGATTTAATGTTGTTTAAGTGAATTACAAACTATATATATATAAGACATAATGCTAGAGATTTAACACTTCGTGAAGGTTTTAAACTCTGCCCATTGCTGAATGAGAGGGAAAGAAGGGGAAAACGTACAGCGAATTCCTTCATTTAATTATTTGAAAGAATTAGTCGCGAAGATTCCACTTCACTCTGCTAAATAAGTTTATTTACAGAAGCAAAAACTCTCATTTCAGAGCACGCACGAGGTTTAACTGGCCTTGTGGATTGGCTTACAGACTTATTATTACGCGTCAGAATCTGTACTGGAGAAAGGATACAGGGAGGCAGGATTTATGATGTTGCTTGCTGTGTGGCGTCGGTGGTGAAAACAACTTAGACAATAATGGTCTTTGCGTCACGAAGCACGCGCCAGTGTGGCTCGCTAAGAGTTACCACAACGATTGTTTTGTGACATTTTATTTTGTTCGCTTATTTCTTGTTCTTTTGGATCTTAAGATGTTTTCCTCTTATTGGTTACCGTGATGAGTTTAAGAGGTAGAAGATTAGAAACGACCTTCGAAGGTTGAACAGCAGAAGTCCGACTACAAATATCCACGTATCAGCAGGCAGGAAGTATGTTTATTGTAGTACGCAGTCTTAATATGGCTAACCGTATATCAAGTACCAGAATCCTTGCAATAAACTTAAGGCTTATTTTCATAAATTTTCCTCCTAATTTAATAATATCAATTTAATGGTGGGGCCATCGTTATATACCAGAAATTGTATGTAGTTTAACCGAAGGGATGGACACAATACTCTGCGGGGTAGCGTACTTCTAGCATCCTTGAAGGAACTCATCAGCATTCTCAAAGACTGATCAATAGTCAGTTAAGTAGGTCACATAAGCGAGATGATTACAGACCATGACATACAGTGACCGCCAGTTCTCTGGCTGCTCTACGTTTCTTCTTGTTGTTTTAATGGCGTCATCTATTATACGGTGCTCAGATTGTTTATGTAAATGCAGTTCGTGGTAGTATTTACAGCCTTCACCCTTTTGGGTTGATCCTCCAAAATTTTTCTTCTCCCTAGCGTTAAAACTACTCCGACTTTCTCAATTTCCTAATTAATAACTTCGGTGGATGTTGGAGTACGTTGACCAGTTCGCGTTCTGATTTTGCTTAATGTTGAATCACTGACCGGAAGGAAGGCAGCCGACTTATCTGATAAGTTCCTCTTTGTAGTCTGCGTACGAAGTTTAAGATCAGAATCAGTAAACTCTACACAACTAAAAATAGAATGTATATTATAGATCTTTAAGTAGAGGGCGCCATCTCCGTGTTACTGAGGTTCGGACAATATTATTCCTCCAATTTCTGCAATATTAATAGTAACAGGTCGTTGCTAAAAGTCATAAACAGGATAACCAGGATATTTTTCACTGGCCAACAAATCTGTGTGATGAAAGGAAATGGCGTAAGCAAGATGAAGGAGTGCAATAATTGATGGCGAGGATTGCGTTTAAATTGAGCGCAGCAGATAACGGTCTAAAGACTTTCGTACAAACAGCTGGTCTCAAATAGAAGCCTTCAATTTCATCTTACTTCCTGGATCATGCACTTAAGAGTTGGAATCAGATGAGGGAAGGCTACGATTGTGAAGTTCACTTCCGTAATATTCGCACAAATTATGATACCTTGTCACACGCACTTCTCTTAACCCGCCCACCTGCGAGGGGTCATCGTTTACTCACTCCCTCGTATTACACGTTTTTTACTCGCTAATATCCTCTCAAGTAACGTAATTAATGAGGCTGGCGTGTGCCTCTGCAATACTTACTCGTTACCACAGTAACAGAGCTCGAGCTGCGCGCACACACACGTTGGACCGTGTGTTTACAGTTCGTGGAATCGAAGTTTCTGGCAAGGTTACCGTTAGGGTTATTCCTGGGTGATGGCGAACGTGACTTGTAGGAAAGTTGGGCAGAGAACACTGGCGTCAGGCCGAGCGAGCTGAGTATCCGACACCCCTCCCAACCACCAACAGCTATCCTGCCCTCGTTTAGCCTACCCTGACACCAGTCTTTTGCTTCACCAACTGATGGCTGGCTTTATGGGTGACAGGTATACGACCGACGGCGTCTGCCTGCTCCGAGTGCACGATGACATGACATGTTCGCGCGTCTTTTGCGGCACGTGTCAAAATGGAAAGGTGGGTTGAATATCGGAGTGGCGATATATGAAATTATAGATGCGTTGCTATTTTTAGGAGTAACTATGGGAGATTTGGCGCCTTACAGAGAGAAGTTTGGATTTAAAAATCAAAGAGAATGTGGGTAAGTATTCCTCACCTGGAGATCCGACTCACAAAATAAATCTGATAGTTTGAATAGTCACCAAGTCCTGCTTTAATACTGTACTATCATTTGTGGCTATTGGACCTGATAGAGCAACCAAGATGAGTTATTATCAGTTAGACTTGAGCGCATTCTTCAATCACACTTCTGCTAACAGAGCTGCTCTCTGAAACGTCTGTTTTCTAACTCGAGGAATTTAAACACTGCAGTTTTGGAGGATTTTTATCGTTAATAGCTAGATGGAAAAAGATTCATATGAAGCAATAGGAATTCCACTAACCAAAAACATCAGTGAAGGTGAATAGATCCATGTCTCAAATCAAAATACCTCACATCTCCTGAATGATTTTAAATTTTCTTCAATGAAAGAAAAGTCCTTGACCATTAGAGGTCAGAAATCCGGAAAGAACACCAATAACTTGCACATTGTGTTTTACTGACATCACCAATCAACAAAGTTACCCGCGATGATGGATAGCATCAACCCTTTAACATGGAGCATTTTAGTTTACTTAAGGGCAATCCATTCCTGTTCTGTCTCTGAGGTAATAGCAAGATCTTTGGTAGAGTTATAGCTGTTGATTTACGTGCTAGATGGAAAATTCAAAAATTTAATTTCAAAGGCATTCTTCCTATCGCTTACCGGAAGCTCTGTTCACAAAGTACCAAAAGTAATGCGCGATAATATACATTTGTTAGATGTTAATTTTAATTGAATATCGGCCATTCTGTTGCAAATATCTTCTTCATAATGGGAGGACATTGTGCATTATGAAGCGACTTGCACGTGTACTCGTAACTCCTTGGTGTTTCTGTAGTTAAAAGACAAAGTCACTCCACTTGCGATAAATATTAAATCGGTACTGGAGCGACTTATTTGACCCAACTATTAACAGTAATTTCGTAAAAGCCAAGTGGATCCGATCTCAATCTCTTACGCACAAACATACATGAGGACGGTGAATGGGAAATAAAAATAGCTTGCAAGGACGACCGAAATATTCTTGAATCCTCAAGTAGGTGTTGTAATCTGTTGAATAACTCATCAACAAAGTGAGTTCTCTATTCTATACTTAGCCCGAGGGTAAATCACACTGAAGGAAAGGGGAGGGGCGAAGACACGGAGTTTTTTTTTTTCCTTTTAGTCTCTCTCTCTCACACACACACACACACGAAATCGTGCCTACTGCTAGACGGAAGTTGATAATATTTCATCAATCACACGTGCCAATATTCCACACGCTCACTGAAACCTCTGACGCCAGGCAGTGTGTCGCCTCGGAAGGCTGTGACAGCCAAAGTTCAAGGACAGGTGCATTTTCTTTCTAAGTGAATTATCGCGAACGCCATTATTTTCTTTTAGTGATAACGAAATAGGGACACGAATGGAAGGAAAGGGTTGAAAAGATGGCGAACCTCTGATCATTGCTCTCTACAACTTACAATTACACCCTACAGAATTGATTCAACTGAAATTATTCAACGAAAGCCTTCTTGAGAGTATCGAAACATCACTAGAGGGCGCACACTGACCTAAGAAAGGAAGTCTTTCTACAAAAGATTTGCTACAAACATTTCGTAGAAGACACAATAAGAATGTAACACATACTTTGTTTAGCTGAACAAAGCGGCTTCTCTGGCTCTTGGCTCAACATCAAAGGAACGTAAACAGGTTTGTAGAGTGTCCTACATAGTGAGGGTATTTACAGAGAGACACGTTTATTTCATACAGCTATTACAGAATATTGAAAAAGAAATTCGCCCTATTAACAAATATTAGAAAACTATAAATATTATATTATTAATTTCGTAGACTTTGTCTAATCCAAGATGGAAATTAAACAAAGTAAGTCTTCCGGAATTACTAATTAGCGTACTCTTCAGCTGGTCAGACTGAACCCCGAGAAGTTATCGCACATATCTGAATAGGGATCGCTTAAAACACCTGCCTGCCAAACCCACTTACTGCTGTCAAGACAATACGAATTCCCTAAAGCTAGATCCTGTTGCAATATGTAATTGGGGAAGTGTCGTGTGTGACAGCACGACATTTTCAAAGAACAGCAGTTGTCTTTAAATGTCCCCCCCCCCATCGATGATGAGTACCAATTTGACAAATTTAGGACTGGAACTTAGAACGAAAATGATTAGGCAAAGATTATTGACCTCCAGACAGTGAAGGTCACGTATAGAATACGTTCGACTTCTAAAGACAGCTTTAAAAGTCGCCATTTTGTTTTTCGCTCCACATAAAAACAGTAATCGGTCACATGCGGATACTTCCAGAAACTACTCCATCTGCGCATGCGATCGGTGTGTGTTACTGTACCGCTTAGTCACACACACGAATTATCTTCAGCTTCCAAAAACAGCTTAACATTATATACATAATATAAGAGGAAGTTTATCCCACTCCCAAGAAGATTGGGATGAACAATGCTATCAATAAAGTGATAACAAATTGAGTTCACTTTGAAATCATTCCAAATATAAACGGCACCCTCACTTGTTTAGTCTGTATACGAGAAACTTTGATCCTAAGCCAATGGGAAACTGACACCGTACAACACCCTAAGAAGCAAGAGGTCAAAAGGGTGGCAACTGAGATTACGGTCTTTGATAGCGATGTCAGCGAGTTTGATCCCATCCATCAACTCGGTGATTTATGATCGTGTGGTTAATAGGAAAGGCAACCGACCGATGCATAATAAACCCTTTGATCATTTTCTAAATCAAATAATAAGTCCGTGTATCTTAGACTCCAAATAACGCCTTGTAAACAGAAACTGAGCTACTGAACTTGTAAATAATTTATTCGTTGATTTTTGAAGATCATTAGGGTTAAGTTCATTCTAATCTGATCCCTTCGCCCAACAAAAAAAAAAATTTTGTTCAAACAAAACAATGGAATTACTGTTGACTTCCACTGACGCGCTTACATTACAGTGATGCATGACGTCATGCAAACCGTGTCATGATTAATCGCAGCGATTCCCTTTTAGGAGTACTTACAATGACTTACTGGGAGATTGCACGAATACCGATGACTTCACACCGACTCTCAAAAAAACCCAAGTTTTTTTCATGTCGTCTGGCTGGCTCCTAATCCACAGGGCTAGTGGAATGCTCTTTCTGTCAAGGATTAAGTTCATTCTAATGGTATCCTCTTATTGCGGCTTCAAGATCATGACAAGTTGAGTTTGCTTTCCCAAATAAATATATTACACCATTTATAAATTTAATGAAATCTGCTGCTTCGGTTATTGCCTAGGCAACTCAAGACAGGACGCTATCGTGTTGTATCTATAAAATGCCTGGGATTTAAGGGGGAAGTCTACACTTCCACCTTAGCATCATCACTTTCCACATTAATAGATTTGGTTCAGTTTATTGAGAGACGAAACAGAATGAAATGGGACTCGGACATTATATTATCGATGCAGTTTTGTCTGTTAATTGCTGAGACTGAAGGATTAAGACCGAGTAGCAGCAACCAAACTCCATATCTCTCAGTCAGATGAGAGTGGAAATTCAAGGGCTTGTCCTGGATTTGAAATTTTTTGGTAGTTGTGGTCTCTGTATAATAAGTTGAATGCAACAAACGTTAATTCCCTTCCTCTCCCCCCCTCAAGGTCTTCACTGTCACAATTACTACTATGGCTCATTAGTTTTTGATACTTTTTTTAATCTTCTACAGTCTAGATCCGGAACAAATTTGTTGACCCTTGGTTGTAAGGTCCAACTTGCAGTGACATTGAAAAAACTAGCGTGACAACTGTATACAGTTGCTACGAGTTCCTTGCATACTAAGCAAGGAGAGTCATTGCTTCATTATATCTGTCCTTCAATGTGCTACACTTAGACAGGACTTACAGTGGACATATTGAATTCTACAACAGACAAATATTAAACTACTAATACTATATTTGGAGATGTGGTAGTTTAATGTATTCTTCATACTTGTTCTGGTCCTTTGTTCAGTATATATTCTCCGATCCCGAGCCCAAACACAGAAGGACCTAGGCTGGGGAATAATTTGTCCATATTTGGGAGTGTTTTCTGCATATAAAATCAATAGTCAGTACGAAGGATTCAAGCAGGTGAGAATCGCTTGGTGTGAAGTCTGTTTCATTTCGTGATGCTTTTTGAGCTTTAGCAGTGAAGGATGCGGCAGTTTTACCACCTCAGGATCTCAGAGAAGCGCAGCATATCACCATGGCAACTTTAATTCTATCACCAAAGAGAATGTTCCCTGGATTCGTTGCCGTTTTGGCTATTTAATGATTTTTATAAAAGAAAGGGCAAACTTTAGGGGATTTAAGTTAAGGGTGAATAATGAACTTCAAATTAAAACAACCTTGCTTTTCTTTAAATAGTTTCTAAACCCAATTTTCGTCAAGAATTTTTCTAAGCTGTAACTGAAAGCAGTGATGTATTTAACTTTGGTTCGCCTGCTTCCTTAAGATGTGGACAGTTGAAAATAATGCATTCTGGAGATTTAGCTAAAACAGAATGGCGTTTTTTTAAATTTAAATAAACACATTGCTTGATCGGCAAATAAAATAATGTTATTTGATAACTTTATTATGAATGCAGTAAATGATTGATTGGCCACTGATGAAGAGATGTTTGAAATTACCACCAAAGGTGACAGTGCTTTGTACGAAGATCAGGCACAAAGTTCGACGATACTGGCGTTATCTTTCTGCTTCTAGGAAGCCGCAACTTGATTACATACTCGTTGTAGAATCTGCCCTTGAATACACCACAAGGAAATCACCGAGAGCACGCGCGCACACACACTTGTTGATTGCTTCTTGCTCAAACATCTCACGTTGTCCAATAGTTCACTCCTACAGTTGGTAAAGGCCGGAGGGAAACGCTCGGATACCCTGTTCCTTCGCTGTGTTAATGACCGCCAGGTTATCGGAAGAAGTTAAAGGAACAGTGGGGGAAGACTAGGGGTGGGATTGTAGAAGAGTTAGTGTAAGGAAAAGCAGAAGATACGTACGAACTTAAGGTAAAGTAGAGTAGATTAGAAAAAGAACACGAGGGAATAGTAAGAAGGTTAAAGACGCTCTCGTTAAGTAATCTATAAAACAGATTACAGCTTTAATCCGTTTTATAGAATTAATTTGGTTGTAATTTATTTTCGACGGCGGTATGGTTTGTAGAGACGACTTTACTCCCACGGCTTATTGGAGCCAAAGAGTTCAGAAACTGAGGTGGGACGATACCCATTGTAAAAGAAACTGAAGATCAAATAATGGGATTTTTCTAGAGCACAGCAAAAACGTGAGCAGTATAAATGGAGTAGACGAGGGGGGGGGGGGGGGGAACAAGCCCCGAGATTTCAAACCCATCAGAAAAGATAACTTGGTTCAATTAAAAACTGAATTCAGTAATCTCTGAATTTTTCTTTCAAATGTATCTTTTCCTCTTATTAATCCAAACCTATTTATCCATGTGTTTTCTCGGCAATTCTCTCTGTACAGCTTAATAAAATACGTTCCGTTATTTTTACGCCACCACAGTCTGTATCACACCTGTATTTCTACCTCCTCTTAAATAATCCAATCACAAATACGGAAGCGGCGAGGAATCCCCTCGAAGGAATGTTAAATGGATCGCGTTCCATCATTTTTTGACAGCTAAGAAAAATAACTTGGAAGTAATTTTCTTTATAAAATGTGTCTAATGTTTTTGCCGCGGCACATCGCGAGATATTCGGTGGTTCAGAAGGGGTAACATCCATCTAGGAACTTGGCAACGGTTTTGCGGCAACATCACAGTAACCCGTCTAGACAAGCAAACGACAAACTTAGAGAAGCTGGTGAGATTTTAAAGATTTTAAGGCCTTGCGGGCAAGTAAAGGACAGGGAAAAGGGGATTTAGTGGAGCAACAACCCACCACCAACGTCCGACTCTTTTTTTTTTTCATCCCTTTTCGGAAGGCTAATTATGCTGCCTGAACTCCCATAAAGGAAATTAGCTGATAAATATCCGCACAGCCACTGCTAACTTATGCACAAGCACACACGTGGAAAGGGAGGGGAGGGGAGGGAAAGAGAAACAAAAAAAGAAAAGAAAAAACTCTCAAACTCTGCCCGTTTGCTGTATTTAAAGGAGCACACATTTGCAACTCTCCCTCATGATTCTTGTGGGCTTTTTCCTAGCTGTAACATACCTTTGACTGCGGATTCCTGCCTAAGAATTTCTAACGAAGCTCAGTCCTAGAAAATTGGATCTCGAGATTGCCTTATAGAAACACCAAGTATTATAGATATATTGAAAACTCATAACTCATTGACAAGCTTAAAGCTTTAATTAGCTCACATTTTGAAACTTGTTTTAACACTACGAACAGTTCTGTACGCAGTGGTATTAAGAGAGAAAGGTTGGCTCCCCTGATTCCTTAGTTCACGTCCATAACGCCTTGAATTGCCATCAATCAATGTATAATTAGTAGTGGCAAATGACGCAAATAATTATCGACTTTAATTTAATGGAATTTCATTTCAAACTATTTCAAGTGAAAAGACTTTCAACGATTAATGGAGACTGGCAATTCATGGCAATAAATGCTCCCCTCATTTGCGCAGACTCAGATAAACTGATACAGATCATGATCAAGTCCACCTGTAAGATTGAGAATTAATGAACATCTCCGATAAGCCATTCAAAAGACGTTTTGTAGCATATTCGAGTTATATCCGATACAACTTATAAAACCGAATCTTTCCATGATGCGGTCAAAGAGATCAAAATTCAGTCAAGAAGTCGTTCTTCCACATCGTAAAATATTTCTACCCATGTCCGGTAAAACTGCAGCCATTATCAACCCACTGCAGGATGGAAGCCTCCTCAACAATTCATGTTGAGGGATATGGACCATAATTTGCCACGCTGGTCCAGTGCGGGTTGGCAGATCGATCATATTTAGCAGTCACGGGCTTGAACCCCAGTCTACTGAAGGAGCCTGTGCTACTGCACTCCCGCTCCTGACCACTCGACTATGGAAGCCTTTATTGGCATCAATTAAGAACATTAACAAGATACGTTTGAAAAGTATCTATAGAGAAGGCAAGCAGCAAAAACAGTATGTCTATGACGCAGAATGGAGAGAGAGAATGTATGTGATGGGTCATTAATTAACCTGACTACCCTCTTTTGAATGAAGTGCAAAGTGTTAGTTGTCTGACGGCATCAGGGGTTTTCCCCATCTCCGCGCTTTTGAATGGAGTCTAGAAGTCTGAAAGAGATTGGGGAGGGCACCACCAAAGATGTGGGAACAATATTCCGTGGTAGGGCAGATTCGAGATTTGTACAGCGTAAGGAGTTGTTTAGAAGAAAACTAATGCGGATAGCGAAAGAGAAAACCCAGTTTTTTAAATGCAAAGGATGAAATATATGTGATGTGCTTATGTCAAGAGAGATTAGAAGTCAGGGTAATCCCCAATAGAGATATGATCTTGCCTAGAAATCAATGTCATGAAAGATAAGCATAGGATCAGAAAAATCCTTTTTGCGAGATATAAGATCGGACTAAGGTGTTAGAAGGATTAAAATGAATAATAATTACTTAATTATTATAATAATCTAATCGTAGTTGTCCTAGCAGTTCATTATACTGCTCTATGTGCGTGGTGATTTAGCGAGGCAAGAAGTGAACTTATTCATAATTGAAACTGATTTCGAACCAATGAGACGCACGGACCTCTGTGCATATTGACAAATCAATAACCATTTGTCCATTCTTGAATTGATCAGATTCAGTACATCATTTGCTAAATATTTTATATTAACACAGTCTAATGTTTGACTTTAAAAAAAAATGTAGGTTCTATAGAGCCGAGTTCATGGTAGCCCTTTTAGTATCTTAAAATCGAGATGTGGAGTGATTTTATTCTATTTAAACTATTGGATTATTCTTCAGGGCACGGTCAAACTCTAGAGAATAAGCTTACCCGTATTACTATTAATGTTTTACAAATAGTTGCGAAAGACAAATGGAAAGGAGTTTTTTCTCTAAAAAAAGTTAAATAAAAAAGAATAAGAGAACCATAACCAGGGAGCAAACTGGAAATGATTGGCGAATGCTCATTGAAATTCAGACCACGCAGAGTGCTGCAGATTAATAACGAAGAACACGACTCTATGAAGAACCACCAGATCTTTTGTCACTCTATCAAACACCTGACAACTCGTACATCGCGATATTATAGAGGGCACACTCTTCTTCTCCCAGAGGTCATATTTTGTGGAAGTCCAGTAACAGAGGTGACCTTTTGAGAGTTATTGATTACATATCCGACAGAAACCTCTTAAGCTGGTTTACTCTTTTAATCGGCTTCTATCAATAAATTTCGGATGAAAAAATTCATTAATTTGAAGACGAAAACACCAATTTCGAATTCATTCTGCACGACCACAAGTTTTAATTTAATATTGTAGTGTTTAAAGGATTTAGGATATGTTTTTGCCTTCATAAAAATTGGATGAATCTTAACATTAAGAAGCGACTTTCCACTGCGGTATGATGGCAAATATAAGTTATAGCATTCTTAGCAAATTCTATTAGGTCTTCAGGGTCAAACATCGGATTGGCTGGCCTTATTCTTTTTCGACTTTCAACCATTTTTTTGACAACAAACGGAAGTTTGAAATTGCCTACGAACGAGTCGGTTTTAAACTGAAATTATCTTAACTAATTACATATAAAATTAACGTTAATTTTAAACTTATTTCTAAAACAGATTTTGCAGCTACTTCTCTCCATTAATATGGATCTTCATTTCTTTATATTCTTCCGACTTTTGAATCCAGCATTTGCAATGAATTCCAATTCTCTCTCGAAAAAGAAGATTTGCATGTGAAGGTGAAAACTAAACGAAGAAACATCATGTCCCTTCAGACTTACACATAGCAACAGAGTTTTCACTCCTTCGTGTTTTCCCTCAGATAAGTTCAAATTAAAAATCCTATCGCGTGCTGCAATTGCACTCTGTTTGTAGAGATAGAGAGGCTAAGCAGGTTCATAATTATTTCGAGGTATTTGAATGGCGGATGTGTAGATAAAAATTAAGCAGGAGGCTCTCCTTTCGTAATATGTACTCAGGATACGGAGCATTCAGGAAGTCAAGTACGTGGAGGTCACCGAGACAACGCTATCTTGACGGAGCGTGTTATGCGTCCACGGTTCTGTAAACATTGAGATACAGAGCAGGCTGGGGTATCTGCGTAAAAACCGAAGCCATACGGCTGGAGAAGAATTTGCTCGGTTGGTTAAGGAAGCGATCAGCAAGATTAACCCTTGGATGTTTGATGATAAATGCACGCTGACATTGCTAAACAGATAAGGTGAAAGGAGGGTGGACATAAGACCTAAATATGAATAATTGTAAAACTAAAATGTAACGAAAAGAGATACAAGAGGTTGTTCAGATTCTGTTGGTCTGATCCAAGTGGAACGTTGTCAATGGTGCTTTCAGAAGATTATCTTAACTATCATCTATAGATTTACAGAATAGATTATCATCTATTCTGTAAAAAAAAAATTCTCTGAAATCTTTTTAAGATCATTTTTGTTTTAAATACGTTATTAAAAACATTATTTTCATCGTGAGATTCTCTGCTGCACATATTCCCGGTAAGGTTCTAGTTAAATTTGACTTTCAGAAGTCCTTTGGAGCTAATGTGATTAAGAGAAAGTATATTGCCCTGTTTATATAAACACATGCATCTCTTTCCATAACTTCAAGTCCCTGGTATAAAGTCCATTGATTGTGCCATCCAAGGAAAGAAACCCTTACGAGAAGGTTTGCAGTTGCCGCGCATGTGACTATTTATCACAGCATTCGTAGCTTGTAACTCTTGTCACCTATCGGAAAGGTCACAAAGAACAAGATGTTTATATTCGAGAAGTTTATGATGTCAATTTGTAGCCCGAAAGGACTCGGATACGAGCGGAATTTTTTTCCTGTAAATTAAAGTTCCCAAGGGAAGAGAGGCAGACTACGTTGTGGCATCTGAACAGTCATCCTGCATATATTTAGTTTAAACAACGTGAGAGGAGGGATTTTTTTTTAAGTAATTTATTCAAAGAATTTTTCATTATACAGAAAGGTGTATTTATGGTCGAATCTTGACTTTTGATGCTTGCATGCAGACCAGAAAACACTGCCCGCAAACACGACAAATTCTGTGTTCATTCCACCATCCTTGCTATACAGAGTACGATACTATAACTGGTGTATACTCCTGGATGCAGCTCTCATATACACAGGGACTTTTGTGTATGGCGTATTATCAAGCTTAGAGGTCATCCAACTTTCTTGCCATCAGCAAAGTTATCTGCTGATGATCAGTGAGGTACTGGCCATCAGCAGATAACTCTGTACCGAAAATCCAGCAGGGAGTTGCTCCTCCCCATCAGTAAACCTTGACTGTTTGATATGCGAAATCAAAGATTTACTCTCTCCTTTTTTGAAAAACACTTTGAAACAAATGTAGGCCAACAGTAAACAGTGTCACGAGCAACAAGGCCATCTGTGATTTCCCTCCACGTGAGATGCTATCTTCTCCCGTAGTTGAGTGTCTTCGATTGAAGAACAAACATCCCAACTGCCATACGAACTGATGAGAAACATGGCATTGCAACGTAGATGAATTGAAGGTGTACAGGACTACAAAAGTAATGATTGTTTTAGTAAACACACTCGCGATGACTGAAGAAACCATTCCTTACATCCTTAAAGACAATAGTCCCGACTGTGAGGAATGTATACAGTAATAAGTTAAATCGTTTATACAAGCATAAACGACTTGAATTCTTGATAATTTTAGAATATTTTCTTAAATATCTGAATGATATTAATTGCAATAGGCTTTTATGATGCAATTTTTACCACTCTAAATATTTTTGGGTCCTAATGTCCGCCTTAAGTGAAATCGGGATTTTTCTAAAATCGTGACCCCTCTTATATCCCGTGAGTTTTCTTTACCAATTCAGGTATTTAAAAAGATATGTGCATATTTAATGAATCTTAGCCGTCATGACTCCGAATTTAAAATTAATTCTCCAAAGTCTGTTTATCCATGCAATCTGTCTCCTTGCGATGGTAGTTATTGATCCTTATCCGACAATATGTTATTGTGTAATTAATGCGATGCATGAGGGAACGATATTTAAAATTACAAAACCAGTGGATGTCAACAGGCCGGGCCTCTTAAAATTACAACTGCATTTTTGAACCCTAGAAGACGCTGAAACAAATTTAAAGATAAGCATCCCAGAAGCACGATAAAAAGAATAATAATCCAAGATATTATTTATAAATAACCTTGAAGTAATTTATTCATCGGAAAAATTGTTGGACTTTTCATGCATAGAAAGGGTTCAAAAACCTTTCGAGCCACGAAATTAAGTCCTATTAATACATTTTTAGAAAATAGGCTACAGTGTGTTAATAATTCTAATGATGTCTTTCTTAAATATGAAGGCACGCCTGGCATCCTGATAATGATTCCAGTTATCTGAAATTGCTTGTCAACCAAGGCGCCAAGATCCCTTACAGAAACATCAGCTTTAAGTGGACTACAATCGATTCTCTCACAACTAGAAGAAGCTATCTGGTTAAGCATCAGACAACCGAATTGGATGAGCTTTTAGATTGTCCGGGTATACATTATAATAGCAGATTTAAAGTTGCTAAAAAAATCGCTGAAAATGTTAAACAAGATAGTCCAACAACAGGGCCATGGGGAAGTATCAACCCTAATTACTATTAGGGAATAATCCTATAACTTTTAACTAATGATCCTACCCCTTCTGCCTGAGTTGGGCAAACCACATCCTTGATTGAAGTGGACTTTAGAGATTCCTTCAGTCAAAGACGGAAATCAAACCTAAACGAATGATTCCATTCCATTATCTCTATAAACAAACAAGTCCTTAGAATAATCAAAGTTTTGGATGGATTCATTTTTTTGTTTCACCGTTCATTGCGAGCTGAATGAATATTGAGAAAAGCCGGAAGTTTTGACGTCTGAAGTCAGCATCCAACTCCTGATCTGTGGTACCAGTTAGTTCCAATTTAATAACACATCAGGCAGCATTTTGACTACGTAGCTTAGAAAGAATCCTGCGAAGGCTAGGAGAATACTGAAATATACGTTTAACTGATGATTTGGGCAATCACATCAGTAAAAATTAAATTCTCACGTGACGTATTCAAGTTTTACCTATATTTACGCACGTGACCGGGAGTAGCTACTGTACCGGCTGAGCACATTTAAACTTCACATCATAAACGACCCGAACTTGACCAGACCCGTTCTTACACCGCTTTTTTTTGAAAGCGTTGCAGTCTTTCGTGGTTCCAGCGAATAGAAAATAAAATAAATAAAATAACCGACGTATTTCCCAGGTGCACACGGTGTCACCGAACTCTTCACACGCACCAACTGACAATCCCCTAAGGCTGCACGAGTTGTTTCTATTCAAAGATGACCGGAGCGAGGCCGATTTGACTTAAGACATTCTGGAGGACCGTCTTTGTAAAGAGCAAATGCTACCTACCGTTGATCCCCGCGTGCACAGCGGCCACGAGACAAAAGACTACCACGCTCGGTGTCTGAAAACCTTTCATTTCTTCTATCGAACTGCTAATACTCCACGCACGGCATCGCGCCGACTTACTAACTGTTGCTCACTCTTTCTCTCACTCGTGCGAACGTCAACTCCCTAGATGCTCCGCGCGCAGCTGGAAGGAACGTCGCCGTGATTGGCTGATTGATTAGTAGATTGAAGTGCACCAGCGAGGTGTTTACGGAGCACCGCCTTTTCCCTAATTGGTTCGGTGACAACATTTTTCTCTTGTTTTTGTGCGCTTCATTATTCCGCAGTTGTGCTGTCGGAGGGATGGTAGATTTTGCGGGTAATTACCGCTGAAAGCGTGCAGTGCCGTGAACTGTCTCTTCCCTCCCTTGGTGTGCCACTTAGGCTTCACAAGGTGCCGGGACGACGGGACTCCTACGTTGCGTTCCAACTCCGACTGTGCTCTACAAGGAAAGCTTTTAAAGCTTATCAACTCTCTCTTACCACACAGCCAGAAGCGTGCTTGTAATTAGCAGAATGTGACGGATCATTGAGCCAAGAGATTTAAATTCATGTCCAGGTAGATAGCCGAATTTCTGCCAGTCTGGGATAGATGAGTGTCAAAAAGCGATCCTTTCCCATTTATTGTGGAGGGATTGTTGGTAGTGTGGATTCACTTCACTGATCAGATATAAAGAGCTATGGAAACAGAGGACTAGTTTATAGAAAGATTACAAAGTAGCCCATATTGTAAATGCTACTATTGGAGTATTCGCTTCTAAAAACAAACGTTTTAAAAGATGCTTTTTTTAAACCCCCTGTATAACATAAAAGTTGAACTTGTCATATAAATAAAACATGTTTTCAAAAGACTGAAATTCTCAGTGATATTTCATCAGAACAACTGATTCATGCATTCTCCAGAAATTCGTTTGGATTTTACCGATGTGTGCTGGTAAATGTCAAAATATTTGAATCAGCGACTGATTCGAATTATTAGCAAATATGAGTAATTATTATCGATCAATGAAAGAAAATTAAGCCTTAATTATAAAGATTTTCACCAAATCACATATTTGACAGCGTGCACTCTACAAGGACTGAAGTATGAAGGGGTGGGGATGTTACATTCCACATTACACGGTTTGTTATGGTAAATGCCATTTTGTATGCTTGTTAAGAACAAACATTACTTCGGCATGAACTGTATTTCCTACCTTGATAAAAATGTACACTGAAAGCAGTTTTAGAAAGTTAATATTTCTCCAATTATGATTAGCTCCAACGGATTAATAACTGACAACACTTTTCGCTAGAATGCACTGGGACAGTTGGGGGGGTGGGCTATACTCGGGCAGTGTTCAAGCAAAAAATTGTCTTCACGTTCGTGTATATATTCTATGGAATTAATTTATCCCATAGACAAACACGAGATTCTGAGACCGATTAACTTGGCCACTGACTGAAAATAACCCATAAAGATCCTCTGCCGCCGACAGGAGTAGAGGACTATTTCCTCTACTATTTCGACTGTCATCAGCGATCACAGTTGAACCTAAGACATACGCATTAGTTGTGAGAGTGCAATCGCGCACACCTGCGCAGGTATTAAGTCTTTAGCATTTACAATGATAATTAGCAAATAAGAGGATCATCATTTGATAAAAAAATGGCGATATGTCCTCAAGAAAAATGTCTACTAAAAGTTTTATTAAGTAAGGCCATAATCTAATTAAAGTATCATACCTATTCATTTTTCATTGATCGATAGTTATTACCAATAAAGTACGTGTATTTTGAAAAGTGGAAAGTATTTAAGGATAATTTACAATGTATGCAAATAGTGAAGGTGAAATTCTGGGAGGAAACGATAGTCATGGTCAGCGTATTGAAATATATTGAGGAAATCAAATGGCGAAGGTGAAGAAATGCTTTTGCGCAGTTTATATTCACACTGAGAAAGTGCGACATTGATAATATTGCGAAAGACAGAACACCCAGGGCAGGCCTACTGCAATTAACCACGCACATAATTTAAACTGTTTTTTTAGTCATAATGCGCCATTTCGTATGGTTTATCGTGCAATATTTCTGCACAAGAGTGTGTTCAGGAAAGATTTGCATGTTGTTCTTGTTGGAAATTCCAGAATACCTCACGTGGGAAACCCTGTTGTGTGTAACGGGTTAAGGAAGTAAACAGGAGCAAAAGAAAACGTATCTGGAAGGGGTGGAAGGAAAGTTCGGATATTGTAATGAACAAGAAAACAACAACAGACATTTCTTTTGAATGTACCTCGGAGAAGATATTCTCATTGAAGACAAACTTGAAAATGTGTTCACCACTCTTAATAATCAAGTTAAAAATAAAACTACACGACTCAATTTAAACTGAAATTTAGTCGAGGTCATACGTAACTAGAAAGTACCTAATCACGGTAAGCATTTAGTAAATTCGCTGGTCAATTTAAGCAAAATAGCGAAGAAATGTTTAAAGTACAAAGACAAAACTCTCAATGTTCTAAAAACAAAATTTGCAGCCTCAATTTTATTTCGCCCGGACAAAAGTTGAAGATTAAGAAGACTAATATAACGTTTTGGAAATGGCCACAAAGGCCTACTGTAATTTAACCATGCATATAATTTAGACTGTTTTCGGGCGGTCTTGAATGCTTTAATCTTAAATGGAAAGTAAATACAATGAAGACTACGTAAACAACGTATTTATATGTGAAGAAATTGGAAGTAAATAGAAATTTTAAATTATTTATTGCTTCTTGAAGTGACGATATTCATTATGGAAAGGGAAATAAGAATTACTGGCGAATCTTCGCTATGGAAGGCTTTCGTACCTGGATTGCTTTATACATTGATACAAGATAATGATTTTTATCTAACTCTCTTTCCTTAGAGTGATTTCTAACACCAGAACTCACTTTAACGAAAGTTGGACTTTCATCACAGTGATTAGTTTTACGCGAAATGCCTACAGTTAATGAGAGTCAAGCTTTCTTTGGAGTAAGAAGCAATAAAAGCTAAACTTTCAGTTATGTTGTCCAAGACATTTTGCGCAAGTTTCCTAATGTAATAAACCTTAAAAATCACTTACTTGCTGTGGTTGCTAAATGTCTCAATCATCAGCCATTGCGAATTCACCACTCTTAAAAATAAAAAGCAAACTAGCTGAACAAACACACGCTCCCATACTGCTCTGCTCAACACTAGCAGACACTCCTAAACGCCCTCTGTTGAATCTTATATGAGTTACTTAGGGCAGACCAATATGTCTTTAGCACAATGCTGAAATAAGGAGAGATCGGGTGGTAACCACCTGCTGCGCTCTATACGAAGAGGGCATGGAGTGGTTACCACCCGATGGTAACTCCACCCATCGCTTTCTTCAAGATCCCTCACACGGGGAAAAAACCCCGTGTAGCGGATTTTGAAGAAAAGTGTATTCGGGTACGTGTTCTGTGTGTCCTTCGGCCGGTTTTGGTCCTGTGAGGGGAAACCGGAGCTCCCGGAGAAAACCTCACGGCCACGGTTTGAGACCGACTAACTCAAGATACTGAGCAGGGAAACCCACGATTAATTCCATTCTACCGTCAGTGGGATTCGAACCCGTACACTACTCAGTACAGCCTAGCATTCAGCTTACTCGGCTACCGGGCCCCGACGTTAAACTCATTTTCATAAGTGATATTTATTTTTTCATGAAGCAAACATTTAAATTTAGTATAAAGCTTCACGTTTATTGAGTTAAAGTCATTAGATTGTTGGAATCGGTAATAATTTGCGTCTAATGATGGAATTATTATTGAACATAAACGTAATAGTAACACATTTCGCAAATACTGTTCAGGGAAGTTTTCTTTTTTTTTTTTTTTCGAAGTGTGCGTTTTGGAAAAAAAAATTGAATGCATTCATACCATATAAATAGTCGAGTTTACATTATTTTTAATTATAGGCTTTCTGTAGAAGAAAGAAAAATTCGGAAACGTGAAAGGAAAAAAAGACTATCTTTTGTAATCAATTGAGGCGATTAAATAAACATATTTGCCAATAGATGGTGCCACTGTTTAAATTACGAACTTCCAATATTTCACCAAAAATTTGAACGTAGAAATTTATACATATAATGTCCAAAAAAATAGGAACCTTTGTACTAATACAGTCAGAGACAGAAATGCAAGAAAATTGCGAAGTGCGGCAATGACATATAAGCGCAAAGTGTGTCTGTATATATATATATATACATGTACTTGGATTTCAGGAAAGCTTTTGATACGATTGCTCATGGAAGACTACTGTACAAATAGGAGCAGTATGGCATTAAGGGCAAGTTGGGCTGAGTGGGAGATGGCAAAGAGTGGTAATAAATGGACACTGCTCTACGTGGACTAATGTTATCAGTGGAGTCCCCCAGGGACTTAATGTCCAAGTTTGCAGATGATACAAAGGTTGGTAGGATTGTTAATGATGGTAAAGACAGTATGCTATTGCAACGAGATCTGGAAAAGTTGGACAGATGGGCTGAGAGGTGGCAACTGAAGTTTAACATTAACAAATGCAAAGTACTGTATATGGGTAGCAGTAACCCCAGAGAAATGTACCAATTGGGTGGTGTTGCACTCAGGGTAGTGGAGAATGAAAGACTACTGGGGGTAATTGTGCAGTCAGATATGAAGTTTTCTGAGCAGTGCAGACAGGTGGTCAGGCCACACCTTGAGTACTGCGTGAAGATCTGGAAGCCTCATTTTAGAAAGGATGTAGAGTTGCTAGAACGAGCACAGAGAAGGGCAACAAGACTGGTGAGGGTAACAAAGGGGTGCAATTAGGAAGAAAGGCTTACGTTCTGCAAATTTCAGCTTCTGGAGACTAGGCACCTGCGAGGTGATCTAATTGATGTGTATAAGGTGTATGATGTGTCTAA
>NC_143575.1:90550037-90651329 GCF_048544385.1 Mastigoproctus giganteus | reverse complement strand
GATTCTTCATGCATTAAGAATCTGCAGATAAATGAACCACTAGGTGGCAGTGATCACAGTGTGTTGAAGTGGGATTTACTCAAGGAGGTAACTACCATCAGAGGTAAAGGGAAGGGTTTTTGTTTTCGTAAAGGCGACTATGATGGTCTGAGACAGTATTTAAATTCTATACAGTGGGACCAACTGATGATGTTACCAACAGCAAACTCAAAATGGGAAGCATTCAAGGAACTAATCTTGGAGGCTACCAGGCTTTACATACCAACTAAGAAATATTGTTCAAGGTTTAGGCCTAAATGGTTGTCAGATGAACTAATGAGACATGTGGCAGAGAAGAAAAATGCATGGGATACATACAAATTAATGGGTGACATGGAAGCCTATGATAGATATAAGTTGGTCTGTAACCAAGTCACAAAGGAGATTAGGCAGGCAAAGGCAGACTACGAAAAATCCTTGGCAAAGGATGCAAAGAAAAACAGAAAAGAGTTCTTTACATATTTAAACTCAAGAAGGAAAGGGATGAATCAGATTGGTCCACTGGATATTGATGGTTCAACAGTTGAGGATCCTGCTCAGGTGGCTAACAATCTAAACGAGTATTTTGCGTCTACATTCACGCATGAGGAGTTATTCAGGAAGGAGAATGATGTAGGTAAAGTAAACATTGGCAGTGAGCTGGATGATTTTGTAATAACTGAGAGGAAAGTGGAGGAGAGATTGTTGAGGATAAACATAAAAAAGGCACCTGGGGTGGATGGGATCTATCCAGTTATATTAAAGGAGGCAGCAAAGGAAGTAAGCAAACCCCTAGCCATAATTATGAGAGCTTCTTTAGACTCAGGGGAGGTACCCATAGACTGGAGATGTGCAAATGTAACCCCAATTCACAAAGGAGGATCAAAGGCTGACACAAGTAATTATAGACCTGTTAGTTTAACTTCTGTTCCAGGTAAATTAATGGAGGCACTGGTTAAAGAAGCACTGCAGGATCATCTAGACAAGAATTCAGTTATAGCTCAGACGCAGCATGGTTTTGTTAAGGGCAGGTCTTGCCTGACCAATTTGATTGGATACTATGATGTAGTCGCAAAAGAACTGGATGCAGGGAATAACTTTGATATTATATATTTGGATCTTAGAAAGGCTTTTGATACTGTTGCACATGGAAGACTGCTGCACAAATTGGAGCAGTGTGCCATTGGAGGCAAATTGGTGCTATGGATAAGGGGATGGTTGAGTGGCAGAAGACAGAGAGTGGTAATCAATGGACACTGCTCAATGTGGACTAATATTATTAGTGGAGTTCCTCAGGGTTCAGTGTTGGGTCCGTTGTTGTTTTCGGTGTTTATGAATGATATTGATGATGGGATATCAAGTTTAATGTCCAAGTTTGCAGATGATACAAAGGTTGGCAGGGTTGTTAAGGACACTACTGATGCTATGCTGCTGCAACAGGATCTGGAAAGGTTGAACAGATGGGCTGAGAGGTGGCAAATGAAGTTTAACATTGACAAATGTAAATTACTACATATGGGAAACAGTAACCCCAGAGCAACGTATCAACTCTGCGGTACTACACTGACAGTGGTGGAGAATGAAAAGGACCTGGGGGTAATTGTGCAGGCAGATATGAAGTTCTCTGAACAGTGCAGACAAGCTGCAAGAGTAGCTCATGGTGTCTTGTCAATGATATACAGGAATTTTTCTAGCAGGGATAAGGAGGTGATTATTCCCTTGTATAAGGCAATGGTTAAGCCACATCTTGAGTACTGTATACAGGTCTGGAGGCCTCATTTCAAGAAGGATGTAGAGCTGCTGGAACGGGTACAGAGAAGGGCAACAAGATTAGTGAATGGAACAAAGGGTTGCTCTTACGAAGAAAGGCTTAAGTTTTGCAAATTACAGAGTCTGGAGACTAGGCACCGGCGAGGTGATCTGATAGAGATGTATAAGGCTTTGAATGGTTTGAGCATGCTCAATGCCAATGGGATTCTTCATCCTGCTCAGAATAATCACCTCAGAGGGCATAAATTCAAATTGAGGAAGGACGGATGTCGGATAGATGTGCGGAAATTTGCCTTTGGCCAGCAGGTGGTTGGTTGGTGGAACCAACTTCCATCACTTGTTGTTGAAGTTGATAGCCTAAACAAATTTAAAGCTCAACTGGACAGGTATTTCGAATGAACGGAGGGGTGAAATGGGAGTGGTATGTGTTTTTTTTTTTTTTTTTTTTTTTTTTGGCTGATGCTGAATAAGCTTGCTTTCTTGCATCATATGCCTCTACTAATGCTAATGCTAATGCTTACACATTCCCACATCACACCAACGAACATCAAGCTTAATTTTATGTGATGCCTAGACCATCATTCTTGGACCAAAGAACATTGGAAGCAGTTTCTATGGAAAACAACTTGCATTACGCAGCCTAAGATCAGACAGGCAAGTGTATATGAAGAATAACTGGGAAGCACTATACGTGCCTGCAATGAAGTTCAAAGGAGGTAGGGTCATGATGTGAGGACTCTTTCTAATGTTCAGACTGGGCTATTAGTTATAATTCCAAAAATAACAAAATAGCATCATCAATATTGAGTTGTATACTGATATCTTGGATAAATCCATGGTATCACACTCTGGCAGTTAGCCATTATTAGCCATTTCTAATTTCACTTTTTTTTGTGCATTCGTTCTGCTGGAGTTTTAGATTCCTGATAAGTATCAGGCATAGTAGAACTCTGTGGTTGAATTTCATTATGATTCGGAATAGTTTGAATTTCTAATTTCCTTTTCTTCTGTTCACGATATTCCTTCATTATTTCAGCTCGAGTTTTTTTTGGGTGCAGTTTGAGAACTCCCAGGCATAATGAAACACTTTTGTTGAATTTCATCTGGATTCACATTTCTGTCCAACTTCCCTTTCTTTCTTACACGATATTCCTTCAAAATTAAATATACAGAAGCTTTCGAGACGAAGGTGAATGGTGTACTCCAGTATATATTGTTGGTTGCTTACAAAAGTCTGTTGAGCATGGTCATGTATCAAGAGTCTGGTGTTGGTAGAACAGAATTATGTACACATGATGACTGTCAGTGCTTATTGCACTGCAATACAGTACATTCCATAATAGGGTGCAAGTGCACTGCCCTCATGTGATTCATAACACTGTTATTGGTAGCTATGTGCAGTGCTTCAAGCCCTGAGCACTGACAGTAATCACGTGAATAGTCGACAATTTCAATATCCTGTGAGGGATCAAGATTGTGCTGCTCAACCCAATAATGCTGTGCGACTGCAGAGTGGTCAAAATTAGCAGTTTGCAGAATCACTTCATGTTCAGAAACCCGGTCTTTCAATCTTCTGCCAGACTCACCTACATAACACCCCCCACAATCTGGACACGTAATTCAGTATACAGAACCACTCCATAGGAAAGGAGGAATAGGTGTTTCACCTTAGAAATAACAGACTGTAATTTCCTCCCTGGAAGTTGCACACATCGTATATGATGGAGATGCAAAATCCTAACAAGGTGTTCCGATATGCCCGGATAATAGGGGTAGTCGGAAGAGATAAATTCATTGACACGAGATTCATAACACTGTTATTGATAGCTATGTGCAGTGCTTCAAGCCATGAGCGCTGGCGGTAATCACGTGAATAGTCAACAATTTCAATATCCCGTGGGGGATCAAGATTGTGCTGTTCAACCCAATAATGATGTACGACTGCAGTGTTCAAAATTATCAGTTTGCAGAGTCACCTCATGTTCAGAAACCTGGTCTTTCAATCTTCTGCCAGACTCACCTACATAATATCCCCCACAATCTGGATACATAATGTAGTATATGGAACCACTTCGTAGGAAAGGAGGAACAGGTGTTTCACCTTAGAAATAACAGACTGTAATTTCCTCCTCGGAAGTTGCACACATTGTATATGATGGAGATGCAAAATCATAACAAGATGTTCCAATACGCCCAGATAATAGGGAATGTAGGCAGTAGAGATAAATTCATTGACGTGAGGAGGGTTAGATTGTGTAACAAATTTGTGAGCCTGAAGCTAACATCTATCTAGAACCTGAGGTGGATAACCACAATTTGAAAGCTCTGCCCCAATTTTGGAAATCTCCAATTGCCCATCACCAGTCAAACTAGAGTGCATCCAAGCATGGGAGAATAAAGTGAAAGCAGTGCTACGCAAATGACCATGACCAGGGGCATGTGAAGACCCATAATTGGTAAATTGGCCTGCACACATTGGCTTCCTAAAAATGGAAGTTACTAAACGCTAATCCATGCATTGGACTAAGACATCCAAAAAAGGAAGAATATTATCAAAGATTTTACTATTTCTGAGAGCGAGGTTATGGTCTCCTTTGATGTAGTTTCTCTGTTCACTTCTGTTCCTGTACAACAAGCTATTGCCTGTGCGAGACGTCTTTTGAGCAGGGATACCACATTGGAAGACAGAACCTCACTCTCTACAGATGATATTTGTACTGCTCTCAATCTGTGTTTAACAGGGGGGTGATCATGTTCAATGATTCTCTGTTTTACCAAATACAGGGCACAGCTATGGGTGCCCCTGTTAGTCCTATCATGGCCAATATCACCACAGAGCAACTTGAGAGTCAAATTTTCTTGAACTGACCTATTCCTATTACTCTCTGGTGTCATTATGTTGATGATATCTTTGCCATTTTCTCTCGGGGATTGAAATCTTGACTGCTGCAATATCTCAATTCCCTCTCACCTGTAATTCAGTTTGTGATTGAACTAGAGGTTGATAATACTCTTCCTTTTTTAATGTTTTTATTATAATATATTTTAATGCTTTTATCTTATTGTATTTTAATGCTTTTATCTTATTGTATTTTAATGCTTTTATCTTATTTTATCTCTGTTTTATTTTATGTATATGTCATTTATTTATTTTAATAAATTTATTGTAACCAGTTACTCGGCCGTCGCCAGAAACTTGTATGATGATGATATCTTCATGCATTAAAGAATCTGCAGGTAAAAGACCCACTGGGTGGCAGTGATCACAGTGTGCTCATGCAGGATTGACATAGACAACTATGTACTGTCAGGTAAGGGCTTTTGCTTTCCTAAGGGGGACTGCAGTGGTCTCATTCAGTTTTTAAATTCCATATAGTGGGACCATCTGATGGTGTTACTAACACCAAATTCTAAATGGGAAGCATTCAAGGAACTAAGAAATACCATTTAGGGCTTAGAACTAAATGGATGTTAGATGAACTGATGAGGCTTGTGGCAGAGAAGAAAAATGCCTGAGATTAATATAAATTATCAGAAGGTACAGAAGCATATGGCATGTGTAAGGTAGTCTGTAATCAAGTCACAAAGGTGGTTAAGAAAACTAAGGCAGATTATGAGGTCTCTAGCAAAAAAAAAAGAAAGAAGAAAAGCAGCAAAGACTTCTTTATTTATATTAATAATAGAAGAAAGGGGTTGAATTACATTGGTCCACTTGATGGAAATTTAGCTGTTGATGATCTTGCTCATGTTACTAAAAAACAATAGTATTTTGCATCTATATTCATGCATGAGTTCTTTAGTGAGAGTAATGCTAGAGGGTCATCAAAATCTAATAGGGTGTTAACTGATTTTGTGTTAACTGAGAGGAAAGTGAAAAAGAAATTGTTGAAATTTAACATAAAAAAGGTACCTGGGGTGGATGACAGCCATTCAATTATATTAAGGGAGGCAGCAAAGGAGGTTAGCAAACCCTTAGCCATAATCATGAGATCTCTAGATTCAGGGGAGGTGCCTATGGACTGGAGATGTACAAATGTATCCCAAATTCACAAAGGGGGATCAAAAGGTGACATGAATAATTGCAGACCTGTTAGCTTAACTTCTATTCTGGGGAAAATAATGGAGTCTCTTGTTAAAGAAGTCATGCAGGGCTATCTAGACAGGAATGAAATTATACTGCATCCAGTCACATCATGCATGAAATTATACTACTGCAGTCACATCATGCATGAAATTATACTACTGCAGTCACACCATGAATTTGTTAAATGGCAGTCTTGTCAGACCAGTCTGATTGAATACAATGATGCAGTAATGAAGGAAATGGATGCAAAAATAATTTTGATATCAGGATTTCAGGAAAGCTTTTGATACTATTACACATAAAAGACTGCTGTACAAATTGGAGCAGTGTGGCATTAAGTGCAAGTTACTGCTCTGGATAAAGGGATGGCTCGACGAGAAGACAGAGATTAGTTATTAATGGACACTGCTTTTCACGGACTTATTTTATTATTGGATTCTCACACAGTTCAGTGCTGGGCCCATTGTTGTTTTATATATTTATTAATGATACTGTTGAAGGTATATCAGGGGATATAAGTTCAACAGTATCATTAATAAATATATAAAACAACAATGGTATATTGTTGTTGAAGGTATATCAGGCTTAACGTCTAAGTTTGCAGACGATACAAAGGTTGGTATAGTGGTTAATGGCAGGTAATAATTGGGGTAAGCTTCTGCAATAAGATCTAAAAAAATTAGGCAGATGGGCTGAGATATGACATTTGAAGTTTAACATTGATAAGTGCAAGGTGTTACATATGGGTAGTAGTAATCCCAGATTAACATACCAATTGTGTTGTACTACACTCACAGGGTGGTGGAAAATTAAAAAAATCTGGGGGTAATTGTGCAGTCAGGTATGAGGTTCACTGAGCAAGCAATGCACACAGACTGCCAGGGCAGCTCATGGGGTTTTGTCAAAGATATACAGGAACTTTGTCAGCAGAGATATAGAGGTGATTATCCCCTTATACGAAGCAATAGTTATTCTGCATATTGAGTACTGCATAAAGGTCTGAAGGCCTCATTTTAGGAATGATGTAGGTAGGCTCGAATGGGTGCAGTAAAGTGCAACGAGATCAATCAGTGAAGGGAATGAAAGGGTGGTCTGTCATAGAAAGGCTTCAGTTCTGCAAATTGCAGCATCTGGAGACCAAGCACCTACAAGTTAATGTGATTGAGGTGTTTAATGCCTTAAATGGATTGGGAAAGCTCAATATGATGGCGTTTTTCCTTTTGTTCTGACTACACACATGAGGGGACATAAATTCGAATTGAGAAAGGATGATTTCAGGACAGATCTACAGAGGTTTGCCTTCAGCTGATGGGTGGTTGATTGTTGGAACAAACGTTTTTCTGCTGTTGTGGAAGTGGCTAGTTTGAATAAATTCAAGGAAGAACTAGATAAAGTACTGGAGAGGATGAACAGATGATGTGGGAAGGGTGATTTTTTTTGGCATCTGCTTTTTAAGCTTGCTTTCTTGTATCATATGCCACTACTGTTACTACTAATGATAATAATAATTTGACTCTATGAATTATTGACAGGTTACTATTATTAATATTTTCTGCAAGGTTTCAGTTCCTATTTATTACTTTTTATTTATTTAACTAACAGAGTTTAATATCCAAGTATAAAATTTTATATATGTTTTTCTCACAAGTTTCTGGGATTACACATGCACCCTTAATACAAGAAACTTAGCCATGAGGTGAAAAAATATCCATAAAATTTTCTCCAATTTTGAGAGAAATGCTTTCTCAATTTTGGTTCACAATGGAACTCAAGCCTATGCCTTTACCATGTGCTGACTGACAAGCTCCATTCCTGTAAAACTTAACACAGTGCAGCTGTTTCATAATTGTCTAAAACGTTCAAGTGTATTGGGGACTTAAATGCTGCAGGAACTACTACCAATGTAATTCAGTCTGAAACATCCCCAGACTATTAGATTGCCTACACCAAACTTCATGGTCAAGATATAATTCACTCCAACAGGAAACACTCTTCAGGCAATCTCTGTACATACTCAAAACACCACTGTCAGAAAGAGAAACATTGTATAGTGAGACTAGTCACACCATAGCACTTTCAGCACTGTTGCAGAGCCCATTAACAATGGGAATGACAACTCCCAATGTTATTTTGTAATGGTAATTGATATTGGACTTATGTGCAGCTGCCCTACCATTGAACCTATGGTATGCAGCTCTCAAATGATATTTGACATATTGACAGTTGTTTTCCATATATGATATACATGACGCACTGATCAGAAATAAGCCATATTTGTGATCAGTGCTTCATATACATGAAGCACTGATCAGAAATAAGCCATCCAGTCACTTTTTTTCAGACAAGTCACAGAGGTAGCTGGATGGCACATCACTAACCTTTGTGCATACATAAAGGTTTGTAATTTGGTTTCAAGCCACCATACCACGTTAAAAGTCTATAATGTCCAATCCAAAACTAATACCAGTATGTTAGCTTCTAACATACTGTCACTATACAGGCAGCTCCATAAGATTCATACATGGTTGTCTTAGTTGATATGCATGCACTGTGAACCTCTGGCAAAGTACACAATATTCATAGAGGCAGTGTCTAAATATTTTTGGTCATATAGTACTGTGACAACTTAATTTCCAAAGGAATTCAATTTTAAATTGATAATCTCTATTTCTAATCATGAACAGAACAAATATTCTAAAAATAAAATTATTTAAAAAATCAAAATAAATATAATAATATCAGAGAGTGTTAGCAGTAAACAAAGAAAAAAAATACTTCAGATGGTGTTTCCATGATTAATTACCATCACTTACGTCTCTGAGTGTAAAAGTTATTTCCAAATTATTGGAGAAAGGCTCATAGAACTCAGGATACATGTCTAGTACATCAAGAAGATCTTCCCTCAAAATTTTATGGAGGTCACAGTAGGTCAAGGCACGAACATTACAATTGGACTTTCCTACTGTCGAGTAGATGCAAGCATTCTCTCCGAATATATCATCTTTACCTATTTAAAAAAATTTTAAAACATTTAAAAAAATAAAATAATAATGACAACAGGAGTATATTTTAGGGCAGTAGTCACACAATCTTAATGCATTTCAGCCATAAACACTACTGATAAATGAGGAGGCATTAATATTACCACTCATAAAATTTACAACTCTCTCAAAAAAAAAAAAAAAAAAAATTGGGGGAATAAATAATTTTATTTAAGCTACAAAATTTAAGCATAATAATACATTAAAATTTCCAACATGCAATAATACTATTGATATATAAAATTGATAATGCACAACTAATGGAAGGAAAATAGATGTATTACCAAAATATGATCATGCCACTGCACATGAAACAGAGAAATATAAATATAAGAATACATGCATGATCAGTTTTACAGTATGTTGATGTTTGTTTAAATTGGTGGAGATCACTGCTGCATTGTAAATTTTAGAAGGCATAGTATTCTATAGTTAAATATGTAAAACAAAGTGCTACAAATTATTGTTTGTTTGGGGACTTCATAGAACATATAACCCCAAGGGCTCACATCTGGTGAGTATGGGCTTGGCACACCCAGGGTCCTGAGCTGGATATCATCATTCTTCTCTTTCTTGTTGATTCCCTTCTACTTCTCTCTCTCTCTCTCTGTAATTCAGTAATTTTTTTTGGCTGGTGCAGCAAAAGCCTCACGCTTCCTTGCACCGTATGGCTAATAATAATAATAATAATAATAAATAATATTGCACTTGCTAAGAACTATAAGGGCTCGGAAATGTTTATAAACAAACATTTAGAAAACCAATGTCCTTCTTGATATTAAAAAAAAAGAAGACAAGAATTTTTTAAAATTATTATTATTATTGGGAAACCCTTCACCAAAGGCCACTTGAGCAGAATTCAACTTTCTTGGAAAAGTCGAATTCATAGCAATTCAAAGGTGTCATCTTTTCAAAGCAAATAGATGATGTCTATAACAAAAAAATTTGACACAGTTTGTATTATAGTTGAATTTGCCTGGATGAGGCATTTCCATGACTTTTAAGGGTTTTTTAAATTAATATAACAATACAAAGGATTTTAGTTACATACAAAAATATACAACAAATAAAAAAACACAAAAAAATAGCTCCTTCAAAATCCATTTCCATAGTGTGCTTTTTAATCTGTTATTAGTCTCATCCAAAAGATTTATCTGATACACGCATGTGCTTGAACTTCTACTTATTCCTTTTCATGATTCAGCTTAATTTCAAGAACTTCGGTTTAGTTCTTGTTTTTTGTCCCCAATTCCATTTCTTTCCTCACTGCTTCCTTGCTGTTTCTTTTTCAAGATAGTTACTGTATCCTTTGTGTGCAGTCCACACAAAACTTGGAAACTTCCTGGTAATAAGAACAAGTTCTGGCTTGCTATCATATTTCTTGAGAGCATCACTTACATTTAAATTTCCAACTTTTATCACAGTTCAATCACCTGTCATAACTCTGCAATCACCTGTCATAACTCTGATAGAATGAAAAAACTCCATTCTATCACTGCAATACCATGGGAAAGTACAAAATTAGCTTCTACAGTCTATGACTGCAATACCACTTCACTTTAATTCTCTAGTTAAAGAAGCCTCCACTCATCCATCAGTGAATCAACTTTTAAATATCCAAATGGAAACCAACAGGTATATTTGTCACCCCCAAATGGAGAAGCATATTGCTGTTTTTTTAAAATATATGCTATTCCTCACAGTCTTGACTCTATTTTAAAATTTCAATACCATAAACATCTCATTATAGATAATTCTTATTATTGAGCCATGCCTCATTTATTAATGGTGTTTACTTCTCCACTGATGGGGTTCCACACACAGCCAAAACTATGGTAACAGGAATAGCCAAAATGACTCATGGAGATATGCTTCCATAGTTGCAGGTTGTTGCACCTTCTCCCCACCATTGCTACATACAGAATTGAAGCTTTGCACTATTTGTACAATAATGTTTTATAGCACTTGTAGCAATTGCGGCTTTTCCTCTAAATTCATTATGCCAGTTTTATCCACTAAAATTCTCTACATATTACAATGCAAAAATTCTTAAATTCATGGTTTGGAGTTGAAGCACTAAACAAATTTTCTTCTGAAAGGGAAAAAAAATTCATAAGCTTACCTAAAATGGCCATGACAATATCTTCCTTGAGAATTTCTATAGTTCCTCTGGAAATAAAATAAAGGGCGGTAAGTACATCTCCGCGGTGAACTAAAGTATCGCCAGGTGGTGCATGAGTAGTTTTAAATTTCATAGAGAGGGCACGCAAGCATCCAGGACTGGCACCTTTGAAGGCAGGGCAGTTATTGAGCAGGTTACGGTTTAGATGAAGGCAGATGTCTGCTTGCAGGCACTCAGGAAATCCCTTTAGCACCTGATAAATTAATAAATATATTTCATTCTATTTTAGAACATTTATTATATTAAATCATATGCAGCTTAAAACATGATGTGTAACATTTGTATTACCAGCAGAATGAAAAGAAAACTCTGCAAAATACTTGCATGAGAAAATGTGAAATTCTTTGGCAAGGTCTGTAGTGCACTCCGGCAGCATTATGTAGAACACTTTTGGAGCCAACTTTGTTGATAGTTTCTTGCTAGTACCACCCATTCACTGATGTTTGTTTGTCAAACCAGCCAAGTAATTTTACCATATGACCTTTGGCTGTCAGTCATTATGGTCACACTCAATGCTTGAAAACTGAATACCTGATCATGAATCCTGAATACCTGAGGACAGAAGGGTGTCCTAGAGATTGGCAATGGAAGGAAGCACTGGTGTGGACTCCAAATGCATCCAGTGCCATATGATACATGGTCACCATGTAGGGAAAAACTTGGTCTGAAACAATGCTGAAGTAGGATCTGGCAGTGGTGGTGGTGTGCTCAATAGGGATGAGGGGAGGGGACCCAGTAATGGATGTGAAAACATCCCTCAAACCATGATAACAACACTGCTGGCCTGTTTTCATCAAAATGTGCAGTCTGGTTGCAGCTGTTCACAAACTGACTGCACATGCACTGGTCTGATGAATCAATGTTCCAGCTGTATTGGCATGATGGAACTGGAACATAGTTTCATCAGACCAGGTGACTCTCTCTCAAGAGGGTTGTTATTTTACAGTTGTCCAATGCCTAGAAACAGTGCTCCGAGTCTACTGCAGATAGAGGTGTCAATGGCAGTCAGTCAATATGGGCACATGAATAGGTTGCCAACTCCATAGGCATATCAGCAAGAGCATCAGTTGGATGGCATATTCAGAAATATCTTCTATGCACCCTGGATGTAGGCTGCTATTAATTGAAGGATCATGAGCTGTCTGTTGTTCTGAACAGCATGTGCCAACCGCTGTTCACCTCAACTGTCAACCAGTGGTGGTCTCCTTATCCTGGCATGTTGGGTGGTTGTGTCCCTCTTTGGACCACTCATGCTACACCTTCACTATGGTGGTCCTCGAACAGCCAATATTGCCTATGTTTGTTGAGGTGCTGGGTCCCTCCTAGTGACACATTTCATTCCCCGTTCAAACTCCTTCAGGTCCTTCCCTTCTCACACTGCATAGGTTTTGTACTGCCAAACTGACAGGCTCTACTGTGCTGTCAGTATATATGCTGTGCTGGTTGGTGATGTCACTCCTAGTTACTGTGGGATGCATCCACTCATGGACACAAGGATGGTCATAATGTTTTGGCTCATGAGTGTATTTTTTTCTTAAAATTTAATCTTAAAAAAATATATATATATTTTTTAAGATTAAAGTTCTGCTTCCAAAAAACTTTTGAATGCATTTAATTCAAGAAAGAGCAACTATAATTGTGCTAATCATTTTGAGCTTGAAAACTGTGACCAACGGGAAGGGAACGTTCTGAATAACAATTACAGATAATTTTGAAAGACAATAGTTTGGTTTCCCTGTTTCAAAACTATAAGTTTTGAAACAGGGAAACCAAACTATTGTTAAAGCAATTAATTCATAAAATTTTCTTTTGGTTTATGCAAACTCATATCAAACTGAGAGCATTTCACATTGTAATAAGCAATTACACATATTTAAAATGTTACACACATTTTGGATAGTGTACTTAAAAATTCATTGAAGAACTTATTTCGATAGGTTGCATGGGTGAAACAGATGAAACTCTGCCAATAAAAGCAAATACAACAGGGAGCACAAACTAGCGAATAAAAATAAGTGGCTTCTCAACAGATATAAAAGGGAATCAAAGTTATCATATTTAACATTCAGAAAAATTCAGTAGAGTCACATGATAAAGCTGGATTGGCAAGCAAAGATAACCAAGTGGGTGGTGCCAGCAATCAACTGTTGATAAAGTTGGCTCCCAGTACAATCTACATAATGCCACCAGAGTGTGCTACAGACTTTGCTGAAGAACTTGTTTTCCCATGCTTGTACTTTGCTGAAAACTCTCACTTAAATTATCATAATTTAATTTTATATAGATATAACAATATACCATATGTGCCATTCATGATAGCAGCATGCATCAAAAGAAAATTTAATTTAGAAAGAATTTTTTTAATTTAATTAATTTAATTTAATTAATTTAAAAATATACTGTAATTAATTTATTAGCTTTGGATCAGATTACTGAACTTTTAATCACACCCTCCATCATACCATCACACCTTTTAATCATCAGATGTTGCAGAATTTCTGCTGATTTGGCCGACAATGCTGCCAAATCAGCAGCGACTCGAAATAATCCTTGCCTGTTAGATCTCTATACAGACTACTAGCAAGTAATACAACAAAAGCTGTTTTCTGAATGGCAACTTTCATGTCATGGACAGGCTGTAAACAAATTATACCAGATTAAGCCTGTAATCTGGTATAATTTAATCATAAGAGGAAGTTATTCTAACTCAGATCTACATAGGACAGTCATCTTACACATTCTTTTCTGCTGAGGAATGATGATCCCCCTATCTGTGAGCATATGATAACATTGTTTTTACCATAAAACACATTTTTACTGAACTCCATAATTTTATTGATGAACACCATTTATGTTTCAGTGCTTTTAGCTATCTGACTGAGCCGCCTTATACACTCAGTTAGATTTTATCTGCCAAAGATATATCTGAAATTTTTCAGTTTTTAAAATGTAAAACCTGGCAAAGACTTACACAAATATTTATATATTCATTTTTTATAAAAACCATATATGCTTATGGTTCTTTAACTATTTTTAAACCTGTTACTATTTTGATACTTTTTTTACTTAGTAACCTATTTGTAGGTTACTGATAAAAATTAGGCAACAATCTAATTGCTTGTTCCAGATGCTTGTTCAAATGCCAACCAACAGTCCTTTAGAGTTCATAGGCCATAGGCACTCTTCATTCTGTGGGTTCACTACATTACATCATATATATTAAAATGCCTTTGTGGTAAATCAAATTTTTTTGCTTTTAAAGCAATTTGAGTTTGGTTTTGGAGTTACTGCCACAGTAATTATTCCAGCACTAATTTTCTCAAAATGTGAACCTTGATGAAGTTGTTAATGATTTTGCTAACAGAAAAGGCTGAAGAAACAATTTATCTTAGAAATTTGCATTTAAAAATTAGTTTGTAGAATTTTATTGTTGGAATAAAATCATTGCACAATATCATTATTAAAATAGAATAGTTGCACAGTATCATTCTTATCAGAACAACGTTGGCTAACTGAATTTATGCAACTATCAAATTGAAGCCAATATAGAGTTGTGAACATTAAAATTGCCAAGGAAATTTACTGTACTACTACTAGGAAAGCTAGATTGCAGAAGGTTGATTCTTAAATAGAGGTCAAAAGGTTCTGAGTGATCTGTAGAGTTGGGAGAACAATAAGAGCAACAGATGAATTTGACACAATGGGGTAAAAGGAATTACAAGTCTGAGGAGATTTGATTAGGTTTTCTCTGACAGAAAATATCAGTGGATATATGCACAAGTACTACCTTCAAAGCAGAAAGAATCAAAGAAAATAATTAGAAGAAATGAGATGACAGGTTATTCAAGCAACTGTTAACTGATATTTTGTCACAAAATGTAAGTGAAGCTTGGTAGATTATAGGTTGAAACAAATATCATTGAGATTGCAACTGAAACAGTGTGTATTTGTGAAATGAATCAGGAAGTTTTAGAGATGGTTAGAAATTCCCACAAGTAAGTTTGCTGAGTTAATTTCACTATTCATGATGCATTAATGTAGATGAAATAAAAAATATGGGAGGAACATTATGAATTTATGAAATTATTGAATATGAAGTACACATGGCACAGCATCTTAACGTAACATGGCCTTGACAGTGCCTCTTGCATACACACTATTTAGACTCTTCCAAGTCACTACCTGGCAGGGTAAGGCATCTGGATCAGCTGATCCAGATGCCTTTCAGAGCATTACCAAGAGATTCAGTCCACTTGTCTACCTAGTGACCAAGCTGTTTTAATGCTGTACCTCAAAATGTAAAGAATATTTGTTATAACCATTAGGTCATAAAAACTTCATGACCCATACTGCATGATAAAGGGGAAGCTCTGAAGACAAAATATGGCTTTCACATTACAAACTTCTAATAAGTAAAGTGATGGTGCTACACTGAGTGACAAGAGTCAGTTACCACCTAGTGTTGTTTAGTGACACAAGCCCTTACTCATTTTTGTTTGTATCTGAATGATCACCTGTAGTATACTGGATGCAGTCTTTACACCTTGCATATGAGGATATAGCTGGGGTTACTAACGATCCCAGCATTGTAAAGATGAAAACAGAGGACCTGGTTATCACAGAAAAACCACACATTGTTAAAATTACCCACACTCAAAAGTCAGACTTGAATTTCAGCTCAATGAGCATTTTAGATTCTAAAGAAACAGCCTTAGTTGTGGAAGAATGTTTGTGACACACCTCAAGAGCTCAGGTTTGCAGACAATGATGTGGAAAAATTGGACAAGCTTTCTCAGAGTGGGAACCTTTACCCCCACTGAATACCTGTAGGATGAACTAGATATTAGGCTGCAGCAAAAATGATCTTCTTCAAAACCAGTTCTGGTAGTTGCCTTGCAGGAGGAATAGAGGCAAGTTCCAGCTGAAAACTATTGGAAGTTGATAAAGTGTATGCTCAGGAGGATTGAGGCTGTCATAAAGGCCAAAAGGAGTGCTTCCTATTTGAATTAAAAGATTCAATATTCTCTGTCAGAGATTTAGTAATTTGGAATTTCCTCTTTTTGATGTTCTTAAAATCTCTCTAACTTATTTTGTCAAATGCTGTTGCCTCTATCAATCTTCCAATTCCACTAATCACTTGGAACTCTTTAACTTCCTTGCTTTGAAGCTCAACTTTCTCCAGTCCAACTTTCCCAACAGTGAAGTAATTTTTTTTAACGTTCACAACCCCAGTTGGCTACACTTTTCTAGTCATGTAGACCAGCTGGTGGAGATGCTGAGGCTTTTGCAATTACTAATCACACAGATTGTTCATTTACCTACCAGAATACCACACAATCCTAACTCACACAGCAAACACTCTACATCTTTTCCTCACAAATAATCCTTCCAGGTAGAGGGTTAAGGTGAATGGGTCTCTAAGCACCTCGGATCATATTAGTGATCGTCTCTTCTCTAATGGAACCTTTTTCTTGGGCCAATTCTCAGCCTCTTACTGTTTGGCATTACAAGAATGCAAGATGTAATCATATATAAGATTTATATTCTTCTTTTCCTTGGTTGGATTACTGTTTCAAATATTCTGATGTCAGTGTTTGCTCAGATCATGGCAGTAAAATTATTCTTGTGGGGGATAAAATGCTTTATTCCACACTCCACTTTAAAATCTCATCCTTTCTGAGCAGTGCAGACAGTCTGCAAGAGTAGCTCATGGTGTCTTGTCAATGATATACAGGAATATTTCTAGCAAGGATAAGGAGGTGATTATCCCCTTGTATAAGGCAATAGTCAGGCCACACCTTGAGTACTGTATATGGATTTGGAGGCCTCATTTTAGGAAGGATGTAGAACTGCTGGAATGAGTACGGAGAAGGGCGATGAGATTGGTGAATGGAACAAAGGGTATCTCTTACAAAGAAAGGCTTAAGCTCTGCAAATTGCAGTGTCTGGAGACTAGGCACCTGCAAGGGGATCTGATTGAGGTGTATAACCCTAGGGCTCACATCTGGTGAGTATGGGCTTGGTACACCCAGGGTCCTGAGCTGGATATCATCATTTTTCTATTTCTTAGTGATTCCTTTCTACTTCTGACTCTTGCTCTCTCTCTCTCTCAGGGTAACTTGGAAATTTTTTTGGCTGGTGCAGCATAAGCCTCAGGCTTCCTTGCACCATATGGCTAATAATAATAATTTAATATTAAATAGTTTGAGCTTAAATAGTTTGAGCAAGCTCAATGCCAATTAAATTTTTCCTCTTGCCCAGATTAATTGCTTGAGGGGACATAAATTGAAATTGAGAAAAGACAGTTGTAGAATAAATGTGCAGAAAGTTGCCTTTAACTAGCAGGTGGTTGATTGCTGGAACAAGCTTCTATCTGTCATTGTAGAAGTTCACAGCTTAAATTTGGAATGAATGGATGGATGAAATGGGAAGGTCTTTTTTTTTTTTTTTTTTTTGCTGATGTTGTATAAGCTTGCTTTCTTGCATCATATGCCTCTACTAATGCTAATGCTTTATCTGAACCTTGGTTTTCCAATAAATGTTTTGGGCTGTTCAAAATAAGAATGTTGCATATTGCAATTGGCATGCATCAAAATCTCCAGTTTCACTTTCTACCTATAAAAAATCTAGCAACGATTATATAAAAGTTATTAAGCAATTCAAAATATATTTTGAACAGGCTAAGAGTAAACAATTTGTTTTCTGTCTAAACAGGAATTGAGCATTATGTTCTCTTGCCAAAGCTATTGGCTGCACCTTTTGCACATCTGTACTCCCATCTCTGTTAATACCTGATGGTTTTATTACCACTTCACCTGAAGATAAAACTGACATTACATCCTACATTTCTTCTAACTGTTGTATTGATCATCTTCGTACACCACTTCCTACCAGTCCCAATCACACTAATCAATGCATCCTGTGGTCTTCTATCAAAAGGATGTCAGAAGGATTTTGATCAATCTTGATGCCAAGAAAGGTCCAGGTTCCAATGGTGTTTCTCCACTTGTTCTCAAAACCTGTGCTCCTGAGCTTACTCCTGTTCTGTGTTGCCTTTTTACACTTTCTTATTCCACTGGTGTTTGTTCCTTCTACTTGGAAATTTGCCCATATCAAACCATTCCTAAAAGGGTGACAAATCCCTCCCATCCAATTATCGTCCCATTACACTTACTTTTACTCCTTCTATAGTAAAGTAGAAATCCATTAACTGCCAACTCCTAATCTATGTCGAAACCTTCCATCTGATCAATGATCTCCAGTTGAATTCTTTATCAGTGTTAATTCACTGGTGATATACTGGCTAATGCTACCCATCTGTGGGCATATTCAATGGAAAAGTTTGGTGAAACTCAAACAGTTGCCCTTGACATTTCAGGCTTTTGATTGTGTTTGGCATAAAGGTCTTCTAAATAAGCTCCCATCATATGGATTGCAGACTGCTTTTTTGTAATTGGGTATCCAGTTCTGGCTCTCTCTCTCTCTCTCTCTCTCTCTCTCTCTCTCTCTCTCTCTCTCTCTCTCTATCTGATTGCAGGTGATGGTAGATGGCGCTCTGTTTTCTAACTTTCCCATTAATGCTAGTGTTCTCCAAGATTCAGTTCTTTCTCCCACTTTTCCTTTTGTATATTAATGACTTTCTTCCATTGATTACAAATCCTAACCATAGTTTTGCGATGATAGCGCATTACATTCCACCTTCCAGTTTAAGAAATCTTGCCCAGTACAAACAGCTTCAACTTCTCAAATACCTATTACCATTTCTTTAAATACTGATCTACAGGTAATTCTCCAATGGGACAAAGATAATTAATTTAATTTCAATCCATCTAAAAGTTTCAATCCAGTAAAAAAACACCTTCAGCAATTCCTTCAGTCTACGAGGACTAGAACCTTGACCTCTCCAAAGAATTAAAAGTGGCCAAGCTACTATGTTGACATGGAGGACAAGTCATGTATGCAAGTCATAGGTTCCAATATTGTTGATGCCAGAAAAAAGCATTCACACATTGAAATCTGTATGGAGCTGAATGAAATAGTCACTGAAAGTGTTGACTTCTTGGCAAAAATAATAACACCAGAAAAGATCTGGATATACAATTATAATATAAAACAGCAGAGTTTCATGTGGAAGACTCTAATGCCAAAACGAAGGTTGCAATATCTGGAGTTAGTTGTAATTTTAGTATTAGTATTAGTAGTGGCAAATGATGCAAGAAAAGAATCATATCGCATCATCAAAAAAATTGAGCATCACCTGTCCATCCCCTCCATTAGTTTGTCTAGTTCTTTCTTGAATTCATTCAAGCTGCCACCTCTACAACACCAGACTGAAGTTTGTTCCAACAATTAACCACCTGCTGGTTGAAGGCATTTCTGCACATCTACTAAAAACCCTCCTTCCTCAGTTTGAATTCATACCCATCCTCATATGTGTAATCTGAGCAAGAGGAAGAATTCCATCAGAACTGAGCTTGCTCAAACTATTCAGAGCCTTAAAAACCTTGATCAGATCACCTCACAGGGGCTTAGTCTCAAGCAGCTGCAATATGCAGAACTGGTCTTTCCTGGTAAGAGACCACTTTGTTGTTATTGTTGTTATTTGGTTTTTAGGAGCATTAGCAACTAAGGCCATATTGCTCCGGGGATATGCGGTGGTCAATTCCCTGACCTTCCCGCATTCTCCATATTTGGTGGCTCACGGGCTCGAACCCCGGAAGAGACCACTTTGCTCCTCTCACTAATTGCATTGCTCTTCCCAGAACCCATTCCAACATATTCACATATTTCCTAAAATGAGGTTTCCAGACCTGTATGCAGTACTCAAGAGGTGGCATAATCATTGCCTTATACAATGAGATACTCACCTCTGTAACCTGCTGCAAAATTCTGAAATATCACTGACAAAACTATATGAGCTGTCCTGGAAGCCTGTGTGTACTGCTCAGAGAACTTCATATCTGACTGCACAATTATCCAATGTCTTTTTCATTCTCATGGGCCTAGCACTGAACCCTGAAGTACTCCACTAATAACATTTTCCAAGAAGAGCAGTGCCCATTGATAATGCTGCACTACTCCAATTTGTATAGCATTCTTTTATGTGCAACAGAATTAAAAAATTTCTGAAATACTGGAATGGCTTACCAACATGTTAATATTGTTACTCCATATAACAGCTGTTGGCCAGTATTACGTGCCTGCATGTAATGATACTAGAGGGGAATATATCTATCAGAAATGCCCTTACCTCTGTACTGGTGGTTGGATTCTCTATCATGATAATATTTTCCATGACTTATGCTGCTCCAGTTACCACTGTTGCTATTTTTGAATATTTGTATAGAGGCAACAAAGATCATGAGGGGTCAGTGCACTGTATCTGTAAATTGTGTTCTATGATCAGTTTGCCCTTTTTTGTTGGATGCAAAATCTGGATTTCAAGTAAGAGAGCCATACAACCTAAAAATCATGAAGATGCATTATGCATGGGAATGAAGTATTTAGTTAAATAATAATGATGGGGGGTGGATAAATCTAGTATGATGGAGTGTAAAGCAGTCTTGTTTTATCCTTGTAATTTTATTATAAGTTAATATGCATGCAATTCCCTAATATCTGTTCTTCCTGCTTCCAACAGTATTTGTTTGTGCTCACTGATCTGTCCATCATGCTTTCCCAAGTCATATGCTGATGATTTCTGTAGGTCTTGTTCTTGTTTAGCCAATAACCACTTGTTCATCCCATATCTACTGCTTGCCCAGGGAACCTTGGTCATTTTGATTTCTTACTGTATATCTCTTATTTATCCAATAATGGCTTGCATAATAATGCAGTGCATAACAAGAAACAGACCTCAAAATGCAGAGCCTATATTTTTTCAAAATCCCCAGGAGATCATATACATACATAAATAGCTCCTGTTCAGTATAGGACAATATTTTTAATTAATTCATTCATTCATTTAATTAATTAAAAATAATGAATTCGATATTAAGCAGCATAATACCCATACTTATAGAAAGAGTTTGGTAAAAAAATTATTAAATTACATATACATGAGATTGAGTCAAAAATTGAGTCAAAAAAAAAAAAGTTGAAATTCAGTATAGTTCAAAATGACTCATTTGAGAAACATGAAAATAAATTTTTAAAAGTAATCACCTCTGTATTTTTATTCCCCACATGACAAGCCATACGCAACAGCACTGAATTTTGATCACGTGTGTTTGAAGCACATCTTTAAATGGTCCAAACATGTGAAAATAAGGAAGTATAAGATCAGAACTGCATCAGAGGATTAGGATAAATAGTTTAAACCTTTGATTTTTTTCTTTACTTATTTTTATGGTTGTTGTGTTTTGCTTGTTTCTACTGCAGCAGTAACTCCCCCTCCTCCAGCAAAGACAATAGTAAAGATTATTTAGCAGCATTTAAAAACATAGCATATGGTATACATTTCAACAATAGCTAAACAACTTATTTTCATTCTTTTTTCAACCTAAAATGGAGAGGCAACATTTAAAATAATTAAACAAACTCACCATATTCATGTCGATACCATTGGTATATGTCCAAGCATGCTGGAAGTACTCTTCTAACCTTTGGCGAAGTGGATTAGGTATCTGATGGAATCGAATAAATTCTTTAACCCTTAAGAGTTGCGTATGATATCTAGCTGTACCTGAGTAGAGCCGCTGAATAATTGCAGACACATTTCCAAATATACTAGCATACATCAATGCTGTCGAGCAATATAGAAAACAAAAAGTTAGATAAAGATAGATAAATATTTCTCATTGTTATTAATTTATTCAAATAAATGCAATTATTAAAAATAAGCAACCATTGTAGCAGTTAAATCAAGGCCTACTGTGTTTTTATTTTGGGCTTTAATGTCTCTTGTACTTGCATGTAATTCTCATTAAAGACCAAGTTTTTTGCATAGTCAGCAATCAACGCATTTAAAGGCCACTAAATGACTGCAAGAAGGTGCTGTTTTGAGATTACAACAATATCTTTTTTTCTATCTAAGTGTTCTGCCATAATCATGTAAGACCAATGGTGGATCCAGGTGGGGGCTACAGGAGCTATAGCTTTCCCATATAATCAAAATAATGTAATTTTTTTTTACTGCTACATGATAATCAATGCTTAATGATTCCCTGGATCATGCCTTAGCTGTCTACTCCCCCCCCCCCAGAAAATCCTGGGTCACCCCCTGTTTAAGACCCTTATATATCTTCGAGAAAGGTCATATTTCAATCACTATCTTAGCAAAATATCAGTGGATGTTCTGATATGCCCCAGACAAAAACAAAAATAATGAATCAACTGTCATTTGAGGTTGCTGCAACCACAGGTGAAAACATTTCCAACCGGACTGTGTTAAGAGGACTCAATTCAAGTGAACTCTATGCAAAGCAGCCAGTGGTTTATATCCCATTAACGTCAAACCACTGCAGAGCTCGGTGAAACTGGTGCCGTGAACATGTGTGACTTGGGGCCCTGACAAATCGGGGGGTCCAGTTCTGTTCTCTGAGGTGTCCCATTTTGGCCTATAGATTCTCAACATTATTTCATTTGGAGACAAGGAATGTGGTACCACCCTCCAACATCAGAGAAAGGGGCACTTATGGAGGAGGAGGCAGTGTTCTCGTATGGGGCGGAATAATGTCAAAACGTCACAATGATCAATAGCTGCACCCTCTTCATGGTTTTGATAGGGATACTGTAATTGTGCAAAGGTACCAAGAACAAATCCTTGAACCCTATGTGTGACTTTTTAGAGGTGTGGTTGGCTCAGATTTTCTTTTCATAAACAATGCCACTGCACATAGAGCTCAAGTGGTGGAGGAATATCTTGAAACTGAAGATGTCCAACAACTAGCATGGTCACAAGACTAATAAATTAAATCCAAATAAATCTGTGGCACACCCTTGGGCATCGCATTTCATGCTGACAGCCAACTCCTCGGTCACTTGGTGAGCTAAGGTCTGCGGTGATGGAAGAAAGGGATTTATTGCCACAGAATCTTATAGACACTTATATCGAGCATGGTTCACCGCTGTCAGGTTCACCATTGTTAAGCCATTGGAGGGGATCATATGTCACACTGATGTTATATGACCATATTTTTGAGCATCTTATATCAACTTCTGTAATATGACCATATTTTTGAGCATCTTATATCAACTTCTGTAATGTGACCATATTTTTGAGCACCTTATATCAACTTCTGTAATGTGACCTTTTTGGCAATTCTTATATAACCTTTATAAATATCCCTTATACCTGTCTGAAGTTTCTCTGTCTCCTCATTTCATTGTTATTCTATGATACACCACTATACCAAATTTTGTCCTACTTCATCACAAGCTGCACCATGTTTTCTATGTGTTCTGCTAATTTTGTTGTTGTTGTTGTTATTTGGTTTTTAGGAGCATTAGCAACTAAGGCCATATTGCTCCGGGATATGCGGTGGTCATTCCCTGACTTTTCTGCATCCTCTGTATTTGGTAGTGATGGGCTCGAACCCTGGTCTAATCAAGAAGCGTGTGCTACGCACTGCTGCTCCTTCCCACCTGGCCACGGAAGCGCCTATGCTAATTTTGTTGAGCAGTGTATATGCTTATTGAACAATTATACAGTTTATTAAATATATTCCCTTTCAAATCCCCACACTTTCTAAAATGATGTTCCCACATTTGTAAACCTCTCAACTAGAAATTGAAAGACTGCTCTCTAAAACCAGACTTCTGTTGAAGTCTGTTAAAATTATGATGTCATAATTTAATGCAAATTTGATACCCTTTAAATGTTTTTTTTGAAATTTGGGAAAGACAGTAGTCCAAGGTTTGATGAAATAGGGAATGATCACAAAGTGATGATGATGGAAGCCTAGTTCAGCCAATTTGGCACATATTCCATTCTTGTCCTAAAAGACAGAGGCCATAACCTTCCAAGCAGACCACTGCCTTATACAAGGGGATAATCACCTCCTTATCCCTGCTCACAAAATTCCTGTATATCATTGACAAGACCCCATGACTTACTCTGGAAGCCTGTCTGCACAGTTCAGAAAACTTCATATCTGACTGCACAGTTACTGCCAGGTCTCTTTCATTCTCCACTACCCTGAGTGTAACACCACCCAGTCGGTACATTTCTCTGGGGTTAGTGCTACCCATATGCAGTACTTTGCATTTTCAATGTTAAACTTCAGTTGCCACTTCTCAGCCCATCTACCCAACTTTTCCAGATCCTGTTGCAGCAGCATACTGTCATACTGTTATTAACAACCTAACAACCTTTGTATCATCTGCAAACTTTGACATTAAGCTTGATATACCTTCATCAATATCATTGATAAATATAAAAAACAACAATGATCCCAACACCAATCCCTGGGGGACACTGCTAATAACATTAGTCCATGAAAAGCAGTGCCCACTGATTACCACTCTCTTTCTTCTCCCACTGAACCATCCCTTTATCCATTGTAGCAACTTGCCCTTAATGCCATACTGCTCCAATTTTTCTTCCATATGCAACAGTATCAAAAGATTTCAGTATCAAAAGTTAGCAATGATGAGGTCAAGAATATTTTTACCCCTAGTACTTCCCCTAAAATGCTGGTACAAATAATAATCTAGTTTACTTTAAAAAGTTTTTCCTCATTGTGAGTTTCCCTCCATCTTATTCCCATCAATCTGGGGCAGATTAAAGTCACCCATAATAAGACAGTCATGTCATATTCTTCACAATCTTCTGGTCAATAGTTTACTCTCACTCTCATTGTTCCTTTGCTTCCAACTAACTCACACTATACAGATTCTATGCTGGCAGATGTAACTTTAGACTCAGTAAAAACTCTTTTCACGTTCAGGCTGCTTTTGATAAGAAGCATGACCACTCCACCACTTCTATCTTTCCTAAATACTTTATAAATACCATAGTGGAACTCATCATCACTAATTTCCTGGTGGCACCAAGTTTGTTAGCCCTTTATGAGGGGAGTATCAAAAAGTGTGTACTACCCTGACCTGGATAAAACATCTGTAGGAAGAAGCCATTTTTAATATACACCATTTTTAAAAATCTACCATTAATATCCAGACACCTGCCTTTAGACATAAAAAGAACTTTTATTGTGTCATTTAATATTTTGTGCTGAAACCTTTGGCTTTTATGACGGCCTTCAATCTTCGCGGCATACTCTCAAACAGCTTTTTATAAATGTCAGGTGATATGTTTCTCCACTCAGCCTTTAATGCAGCCACCAGTTCGGCCTTGTTCTTTGGTTGTTCTTGATGTACACATATTTGACAATCCAATGCAGCCCAAAGATGCTCGATGGGGTTCAGATCAGTTCTCTGGGCTGGCCAATCCAACTTTTCCATACCCATGTCCTCAAACCACTCTGTTACGACCCAAGCAGTATGGCATGGCGCGTTGTCTTGCTGATACAGGTATGGGCCTTACCCGAAGTATTTCCATAATGTTGGATGTGCATAATTGTGCAGGCTGTCCTGGTATTGCCCAGCATTCATAGTTTTTGTCGATAACGACTAATGGGCCCAAGCCAAACCATGAAAGGAGCCCCATATCTTGACACTGCCTCCACCAAACTTCATTGTTGGGAGGATACAATGAGAAAGGAACTATTCCCCTGGCATTCGCCACACCCAGGAACCATCATCAGACTAATAGAGTGCAAATCTCAACTTGTCTGTCCATAGGACTGTTTTCCACTGCTCTACAGACTAGGATTCATGCTCATTACAACATGTTAATTGGCATCTAGCATTTGTTGAGGTGATCAATTCTGTTGAACATGTCATCTTGCATGCTCACTTTTGCAATTGTCTGTTTGAAGCCCAATGTGCATATTTATAGCAGGTTCTGTGACATATTGTAGTCATAGGTTTACCCATCCATGGAGGGGTGTCCGGATATTAATGGTAGGGCAGTGTAAGTTGTCTACATATTCAATAACTTAACATTTGAAATTTCATTCCCGTAGGCTTATTGTACACCAGAGGTGGAACCCAGAATCTGAGGATGGATGCTATTTGATTGATAAAGTGAAGTATCGAGCAGTGATCAAGTTCCTGCATTTGCATTGCAAGAAAGCTCAGGAAATTGACGAAGAAATGAAAGTTGTGTATGAGCAGAATTTTCCATCCAATGACACTGTAAAAAAGAGGAAACGGGAGTTGCAGTGCAGTCGTACAATTGTCTGTGATGAGCCAAGAAAAGGAAGGCCATCAACATCCACAGACAATGAGACGGTTGCAAAGATTGAGCAGTTGGTGCTGAGTGACAGATGTGTGACAGTTCATTTCATCGCAAATGCAGTGGGAATTAGTTATGGGTCTCTTCACAGCTTTTTACATCCAATGTCATTGCAATTGTGGTGGGAATTAGTTATGGGTCTGCCCACAGCACTTTACATGACCATCTGCACATGTCTAAGATCTCCACACAATGTGTTCCAAGATTAGTGATGCCTTTACAGAAGCAATGTCAAATGCAATGTTCTTGCCAACTGTTGGATTTGTGTAATGCGGATGTTGATCGGTTGGTGAAAAATAATGAATGCCGGGCATACTAGTGTGATCCAGAGACTAAAGACATATCAAAGCAGTGAAAGCAAACCTCCTCCCTACAGGAGTGCACCTGGAGTGTGCAGTGCCTGTGTGCAAAAATTTATATGGCGCCCCATTAATTAAAAACATCAGAAAATAATATTCTAAAATTCAACGAACATTACCTTTGGCCTCCTAGTGCCTGTTGTGCAAAAATTTATATGGCGCCCCATTAATTAAAAACATCAGAAAATAATATTCTAAAATTCAACGAACATTACCTTTGGCCTCCTGGTGCCTGTGTGCATCACAAACATTGCACACGTGGACGGCATGCCCCTGCCTCCCCGCTTCCCAAAAATGCAAAGACCACTCCATCTACGAAGAAGGTGATGTTTTCTGTGTTTTGGGACAGAAAAGGGTTATCCTGACAGATTACCTACCTCATGGTTCCACACTTATCAGAGAATATTACAGAAATCTTTTGAAAAAGTTACACGATGCTTTGAAGGTGAAAAAGCATGGAATGTTAACCAAAGGTGTCCCTCTTCTGCCAGACAATGCACCGGCTCATATGGCCATTTCCACCACCAACTTTGTTGCCCGATGTGGCTCCAAACTACTGCAGCACCGACCCTATTCTCCTGACCTAGCATCATCAGACTTCTTTTTGTTTCAAGAAATAATGAAACCATTGTGTGGACATCACTTTGATTCATATCAGGAAGTCATCAATGAAGTGGAATCATTGTTTCAAGCAAAAAATGCAGACTTCTATGATCAAGGCATTAAACAATTGATCCAGAGATGGGAGAAATATGTTGCTATACATGGAGAGTACATAGAAAATGATTAAAGTTCTTCTGAAGTTTCACCTTTCCAGGGCTATTATTTCTAGCTAAGTATACAAATGTTTTGATACTTCCTCATATATCAGCATTAGTTGTCCTAACCAGGAGCCAAATTCAGCTATTTTACTGACAACAGTCCTGACATTACTGTAAAACAGAGTTGAGACTAAGTAATCTTCAATAGTTTGCTGCCCTTGAAGTTATTTAGGTTGTATCCCTATATCTTCACTCTCATTAGAAACATTGCTACCCTCAGAACATCCTATCGACATCGGCTTTAGTGGCTACAAACAAGAATTCATGAGGTGAGTGCAAGCTTCACTTTGACTCATATCATCAGATAAATGCAAATCCAAATTACCCTTCCCTTCTCCTAACTAGCAGTTTCCCTAAAGCCTTAGGGCATCCTTAATGATACTGGTAAAAATGTTTGCACCATCTTTGTTCCAAAGAATACCATCTCTACAAAATAGATTGCCTACTACCTACAAGCCCTCGTGGGTAGTATAGTTGGTTGGATTGCTGTCCTCCCCACACTGGGTGGGTGGAAAAGACCTGAGTTTGAATCCCATTGATGACGGGAGGATTTTTTGTGGGCATTTTTCACACTATGGCTGAGTTAGTCGTTCTCAGGCGAGGATAGCATGGTTTTTTCCTGGTAACTTTTTCGTTCAGAAACAGAAAATCAATCTCGGAACACACACAATTTACAGACAATATACACTGGTGTGCAAAACTTAAGGACAAACACTATTTCTAAAGGTTACAACCACAAAATCTTTACTTAAGGTACTCTTTACTGATGAGAGTAGATTCAGTCTCAGCAGCGATTCAGGATGTCAGCTAATCTGGCTAGAGGTTGGCACACGGTATGCCTCCCCCCCCTGCAAACATCACTGAAATGGATCAATATGGCGGTCGAGGTGTTCTGGAAGGCGGTACTTCCAGTATCTGGAGCACGGTGCACGCTACTGCACTGAGGTAATCCTTCCCCATGTGCATCTGTTCCGGGGTGCCATTGGCCCCGAGTTCGTGTTTACGGATGATAACGCCACACCCCATCGCACTGCAGTGTTGATATGCTTTTGGAAAGTGAGGGCATTGTTCGTATGGATGGACTGGCCTGCCTGTTCCCACCGATCTAAATCCCATCGAACACATATGGGATGCTCTGGGGGGAGACGCCTAGCGGCATGTCCACACCCACCAGAAAATGTTCACCAGCTGAAGGTGGTGCTGACAGAGGAATGGACGATGTTACCGCAAGAACTTATCAACAACATTGTTTTAAGTATGGACAGGCAGTGCAAAGCCTGCATCGACATTAGGGGTGGATATATCTCCTACGGAGGACCACCTCTTCCCTTTGTTCCATCTTTGGCAGTGATGCATCTGTATCATGGCAGTCAGTGCTATATTGCCATTTTTGAATAAAGTCCCTCCGTACCGTTTTGTTTCCGTTGTTGTGTCAGTGTTGTTTCCTTCATCATTTCTGTACCTCATGGGGTTCCTTTGGTATGCTTTTCCGATATCCAGGCCACTCCTATGAGAAGCTACAGGTGAAAATCTGACTGGTCCTTCAATTTTGCACACCAGTGTACAAGGAGTAGTAACATGGCCTTAGTTGCCGATGCTCCTAAAATCCAATAACAATAACAACTACTGTACCTACAAATGCGATCGACGTTGATAAAAAATTTCCCGCTAGACTAGAGCCTTGCAGATTCCCTGAAGTCTCGAGTTAATCCGCAGCGCTTTCGGCATATACGGTAATCCCTCCTATCGTGTGTTGTCAGAATCGCAGACACATACATATTCTGACCTAACTCGCCGCATTTTTTCAGCATAACGCTAGATTTCTCCAACAGATTGTCAGGTCGTGTGTGCTTAATATCGTTAGTCCCTACATGAATAATAATTCTACAGTTTTAGTTTAGAGTTAAGCAGTATTCATCCAAAATCTATTTGGTCCGTCTGTTGTCAGTTCTTCTTGATATGTGACCTGCCTATTTCCATTTTAAGCCCTTTGTTCTTTCAACAGACCTTGATTTGATGGCGAATCCATGCACACGTTTTTCGGTTTCTTTTGGTTATGTTCCAAATTCGGCGCTCTATATTTCTATATGTTACCCTCAGTCTTTGTACAGCTTTGGTATAAATCGGTATTCAGTGTGCATGTTTCATAAGCATAAGCTAGGACAGGGAGGATATATTGATCAAACATTTTTCGTTTGAGATAGAGTGGCAAGTTTGTCTTGGAGACTATATTAAGCTTTCCAAACGCTTGCCATTCCAATTTTATAAGCCGTTCAATTTCCATCATGATGTTTCCATCCGTTGAAGTTTCTTATCCAAAGTAAACATGCTTTTCCACTTCTAGTTCTTGTCCATCGGCCATGATTTTCTTTGGTCTGGTAAATTCGTTGAACATAACCTGTATTTTCTTGATATTCATCTTCAAACCAAACTTCTTGCTTTCATGCTGCAGTTCAATGTTTTGCTGCAATTCTTCTGGATCATTGGCAAAGAGAATGATATCATCTACAAATTAAGTGATTCAAGGAATCAAAATAAATCTCCATTTATCTCGAGTCCTTTAATATCCCAATTTAGCTTGCAAAAATTTTCTTCTAAACAGGAAAGGTAGGAAATAGTTTTGGGGAGACTGCCTCCTTGTTGGATGACTTTTTCTACGTTGATCTAAACTCTATCACTGTTGACCCATATTATGTCATCGCCTTTTCATATATTGATTGGAGAATATTGATGTAAGCTCTATCTACACCTCGATTGATTAGGGCCTGATTATTGTTTGTTTTTTTTTTTGTGACTGAGTCATGCTTTTTCATAGTCAGATGAAGGCTATACATAATGAAAGGTTGCATTCATTGTGCTGCTCAATAACTTGCTGCACTGTTTGGATGTGATCCATTGTACTGAAGCTGCTTCTGAAACCTGCTTATTCTTTAGGTTGCGCCGCATCAAGTATGGTGCCTATTCCTCTTAAAAGTATCGTTGTGAAAACCTTGTAGACAACTGACAATAGACTTATCGGTCGTGTTTTAAATATCGATAGTGTTTTAAATCTGCCTTGTCTCCCTTTTTGTGCAAAAGGATGGCTTATGCAGTTTTCTATGCCACAGGCATGGAAAAATGCAAAAGCCACTTTGTTAAGTAGAAGGCATTTTGAAAATAGTTTGGCTAGAGCTTTACATATCCGTTGGCTTCCAGCTTTCAACGTTTCAACAATGACTTTATCGAGTCCTGCTGCTTCGTCATTTTTCATCGATTTTATAGCATCTTCTACTTCCACCAACATCTCTGGTACAGCATTTGCATCTGGTTTTGGATCCAGTTATTGTCCTTTACCCTTATAAAGATTTGCATAAAATTCTTCCATTTGTTTTAGTATTTACTGTTGGTTTGCTGCTTTTGTGCCACCTTCAAGCTTCAAAGCAAACATTTGGCTATTACGTATAACCATATTTAGTTTTGCTTTCTTTAGCCTTTGATTTTCTTCTTGTTCTTCTGACGATATAAACATTGAACTCGCGCATTTCTTCTGTTATGTGCTTTCTTATGGACTTACATTTCTACATATTCTACCTTGTTTCTTACGTTACCACTTTGCTTCATTTCTCGTCGATTTTCCTTCATGGAAATAGTTTCTTTTGATATTTGGTTGTTTTTTCTTGTATAGAAAAACAGTAGGTGCAAAGACATAGACAGCATCTTCAATAGTCTCAATGACTTTATCGTTATCAGTTGAAACACCTGTGTCAGGAAAGTCTGCAGCACACAAAAACATTTGGACAGTTATAGTTCAATGTTTAGCCAATTTTCAATAGTTGGTTAATATCGATCCTCTTCACTTTAGTTGACCAATTTCTCTCGTTCTTTCTTGCAATCAATTTTGATTTTTAAAAAAAGTATAACCTGTTATTAATAAAAGATGGAGTTTTCGTGGTAATCTTATTCACAACAGATATAAAACCAATGACTACAATAAAGTGGAAACAACTGATTACACAGCTGTGGATTATTAGTTTTATTCTGTTCGTTTCACTCTATTTCATTCTTTCTGTGCATTGTAAGTTTCTTAAGATGCTTTCCAGCTTTAAAGTTGAGCTTACGTTAAATTAAAAATCATTTGAAGATCAATTTTGAAGAATATTATCATTAAATCTGAAATTAGATGATTTAAAATTTTTAAACTTTTACAGCGATACTTGAAAAGTGACCTTTTCAAGCTTCTCTTCAAGCTTTTCTCATTCTCTGTTCCAATATTTCTTTTCATGTTTTTGTTTGAATGCAATATTCGAAAAGAAGAAAGTAAGTACCGTAATTATCCCAGATGAGCAATTTTAAACAAGCTTGTTCGTTCGCAAAAGCAGCGAAGCATATAGCGTGAACTAGTATAGACCGTCTCTCGCTTTCTCTCTCTCTTAACTTCCCAAGCGAGGCATTTTTATTTCTCACATGGCTCAATCCAACGAGGTTCTACAGGTTTCATTTGGCAAACAAACGTAAATACTGGGCTTCAACAAATGCACTTATTCAGACAGCTAACGAAGCAGTTAATAGTATTTTTTCCTTTTCATGCAGCTCATTTCAGTACTGTCATATTGGCTCTATCCTCTTAACAGCTGGCATGTGGTTCTCCACAAGTGTCCATTTGTAAACATCACCACGTCCTATAAAATGTTGGAAAAGCTCGTCATTCTACTGAAAAGAGAGACGCGATAGCCTGTTTCAGATTATATTTCTTCTTCTTTTTTCTTTCGCCCAGTATTAATCTACTCTAGAAGTTCCAAGTGAACATTGCCAACGCTAAATGATATCTTCGTGGAGAGCAGAATGATTTCATTTATGAGGCTTCCATTATCCTTGAAACAAATCTAGCGTACCTTGGATATGAGCCAACAATAAGAGCAATGATTGCCAACTTTTTTTTTTTTTTTTTTATCGAGAGCGCGCTATTTGCATTCATAACATAACCAACTGCATAATATTTTCCTTTTCGCATTGCATAGTGCTGAAACTTGACTTTTAAACACAACTAATGTCAGAAAAATACATTAAACTATAATTATTTAAAGTTCTTATTCACATATTATTAAAAATGTGACACCCAGATTTAACCACTACTTCTCAGGTGAAATGTCCCAATACCCCAGGGGCTCACATCTAGTGAGTATGGGATTGGCAAACCCAGGGTCCTGAGCTGGTTATCATTTTTCTCTTTCTTGCTGATTCCCTTCTACTTCTGACTCTATCTCTCTCTAAGGGTAACGCGAGAATTTTTTTTTTTTTGGTGGCTTATGCTGGCTGGTGCAGAATAAGCCTCAGGCTTCCTTGCACCATATGGCTGTTAATAATAATAATACGCGATTTTGAAGAAGTAGTGTGTTTGATCCTTCAACATTACAAGTCGAAGGATAGTTCGCTCAGAGGATAACTGACTGGTAGATAACGGTACCTGTTAAAAGTAGGATATAAAACACGTGAACACTCAATGACAGGCAGAAAAAAAAATACAGTATATATATTACATTAGGCTCACCTGGAAAGGCACTTTCAACTACCCATGTGTATTGTTTCTGTGAATTGCGTGTGCTCTCTGGTCGATTTGCCTGCTTTGCTGGACTAAAAACCCCAGTTTTTCCTGGAGAATAACCTTCTATCTTCGCCTGAGACTGACTAACTCAGCCACCGAGTGAAAAAAGCCATAAAAGTTCCTCTCGCCATTGACGGGATTCGTACCCTTGCATTTTCCACCCGGGGAGGATGGTAACGATACCACTGTGCTACTCGCGCAGGCTAATAACAGGCAGAGGGAATCGAACGGGATGAGAAAAAGGAAGTAGGTCTCTTCAAAACAAGTAGTTTTTTACATAGCGAGAACGTCCATTGCTAGATAGTAGAAATAGTGGGATGCCCAAAATCAGCTGCTGGAAACATTGTAAGCCAATGGAAGACACAAGATAATGCGGCTATTATCTTCTGTGCCCCACCAACAAGACCACCATTAATAGCCCCCAGAGTTTCTCAACAGTTGAAATGCAACTGTGTAGCGTGATTCCTCACTCAAAATCACATTCTACCACCGCTTCCACTCCAGTGCAATGCAAAGAAAAAAAAAATCGCAAAAGTGATTGCCAGCGGGAATCCAAAAAGCAATTTCCTCTGGCAATTTCCCTTAATGAACTGACTTTATTTACATTTCATTTTTTATACAGTTGGAAATTTGGATGACCGCACATATAAAATTTATAGGATCGTGGTTAGACAACAAATTCTCATGAGCTACAGAAAAAATTACAGATTTATGGAACTGAAGTGACAACAGCAAGGCAATTGAAGGAGCTTTTGCAGAAGTTTAGTTGGCAATTGCAAAAGTTTAGTTGAGATCGCCCTCGTTGTGTAGTAACATCGAAATATCAGCACTACCTCTGATGTTTGTATGACAGTACAGTTAGTGGAATGAAATTATTGCGTCGTTTGAATGGCTCTGAGAAATATTTAAAAAAAAAAAAAAATCTAGGTCGCATCAGGACAGCAGTCCAGTGCAGAAATGCACTACTGTATTTGGACTGCCATTCGTATATCAAAGATTTAGTGTATAAATTGAAGCGTTTGTTTTATTACAACTGCCATGTTTTCGCTACTTTTCCATAAGCTTTGTATGCATTTCACGGATGTCACATTTAACGGCTGATCAACATTATGGTATAAAAAGATAAAAAAAAAAAAGATAAAACCTTAGTTTATGACAATTACCAGCTTTCCTGGTAACTGTCCATGCCAAGAGTAGGCGGAACATATCTACTCGTACTGTCTTGTATAAAGAAAAGACAAAATTGCGCATCTATAGAGGAAGAACAAGCATAAAAGCCAATTTTACAATTTTTCAACATGGTACTGCAAGTAATCACAAGACTACGTATACATTGCTTATAATTTAAGCCAAGGCGGCTAAGGGCCATGCGGTTTCAGTATATTAGTTTTGTTTTTGTGACAAGGCAGCTGAATCTATTACTGATCAGAGGACTATCTATTTAAATTGCATGCATTCTTTGTATTTTTACCTCTTTTGATAAATTATACACCGGAATCTGAAACCAAACCGTGCTACTAGGCTCGACTAATTCGGCCACGGCGTAGAAAAGTCCATAAAAGTTCCTCCCATCTCAACGGATTCAAAATTTGGCTTTTTCTATTTGGTGTAAAAGGCAGAGACCCCTGTATATGGCTACCGTATATCGCCTGATTCAGTAAAAGACAAAAACTACTATTTTAGGATCACCTGGAAAGTTACTTTCAACTACTCATGTGTATTGTGTCTGTAAACTGCGTGTATTCTCTGGCCGAATTGCTGTACGAAAAACCCAAGTTTTTCCGGTGGAAAAAACCTTGCTATCTACGCCTGAGCCAAATTAACTCAGCCACAGAGTGAAAAAAAAGCCCATAAAAGTTCCTCGCGCCACCGATGTGATTCGAACTCGGGCATTTCCCGCCCGGTGTGGGGTGGTGGTGACGCCACTACTGTGCTACCACGCAAACTCCGTAAAAGATAAGTATAAATTAATTCATTTTTCTTGGTTGTTATTACTTTTTAATTTTTCCATGTGCTTTCGTTATTGCTGCCACATCTAGCCAATGTTAAGTTTAACTAGACTAAAGGTTTTGCTGAATTTAGACATGTGGCAATACAGAACAGCCATTAGGGTGAGTGGCATGCCACCTCTCCTGAACTCTGTGTCCTAGTGCCTGCCAACCTAAACTTTGGCTTTCAGACATCTCACTCAAATAATAAGACAATTGCCACCTTCGCCAGTGCTCTTTCTATGATCAATGGTTATAAAATATTAATCGCTCATTGTGTTCATGAAGGATTAAGAAAAAAATAAGCTTCATCTGTAGTTCCACCCTGTACATTGGCAGATCTCTTCAACTTTCAATGAATGGTGGTCCTGTAAAAGAAATCAAGCTAGATATGTGGAAAGAGAAGTAGTCAAATTACTGGGTGCCTCAAGTTTGGGGCACACTCCAGGTGTGGGAACAATGTTTCATTGTAGAGAGAGGGTATGAGATTTTCACAGGGTGAGTGAAAAAGAAACTCCAGAATTTTATGCAGAGGATGCAATATTTGTGATGTGCTTCGACCAAGAGAGAGAGAGAGAGAGAGAGAGAGAGAGAGAGAGAGAGAGAGAGAGAGAGAGAGAGATCAGAAGTCAGGACAATTCCTAATAGAGAAATGTAACTCTGTCTAGAAATCTGAGCTCGTTGAAGGCATAGTATTTAGGGTAAGCGCCACCAGTGGTCTCCTAAAACCGAGTAGTAGTAGTAGTAGTAGTGGCATGTGATGCAAGAAAGCATGTGTATGAGCTTATGCAGCATCAGCCAAAAAAAAAAAAAAAAAATCACACCATTCCCTCCAAATGCCTGTCCAGTTCCTCCTTAAATTTATTCAACCTATCAACTTCCACAACGACAGATGGAAGTTTGTTCCAGCAATTAACCACCCGTTGGTTAAAGGCAAATTTCCGCACATCTATTCTACATCTGTCTTTTCTTAATTTGAATTTATGCCCCCTTAGGTTCGTAATCTGAACAAGTGGATGGATCCCATCAGAATTCAGCGTGCTCAACCCATTCAAGGCCTTATATACCTCAATCAGATCACCGCGCAGATGCCTAGTCTCCAGCCACTGCAATTTGCAGAACTTAAGCCTCTCTTGGTAAGAGGACCCCTTCATTCCCCTCACCAATCTTGTTGCCCTTCTCTGTACACGCTCAAGCAACTCTACATCCTTCCTAAAATTAGGCCTCCAGACCTGTACGCAGTACTCAAGGCGTGGCCTGACCATTGCCTTATACAGGGGGACAATCACCTCCTTCTCCCTGCTAGCAAAATTCCTATATATCATTGACAAAACCCCATGACCTGCCCTGGCAGTCTGTCTGCATTGCTCAGAAAACTTCATATCTGCCTGCACAGTTACTCCCAGGTCTTTTCATTTTCTACCACCTTAAGTGTAGTACCACACAGTTGGTACATTTCTCTGAGGTTACTTCTACCCATATGCAGTACTTTGCATTTGTCAAGGTTAAACTTCGGTTGTCACTTCTTAGCCAATCTGCCGAAATTATCTAGATCTTTTGCAGTAGCACACTGCCATACTGTCATTAACAACCCTGCCAACCTTTGTATCATCTGCAAACTTCGACATTAAGCCTGATATACCTTCATCAATATCATTGATAAATATACAAAACAACAGTGGACCCAACACCGAACCCTGTGGGACTCCACTAATAACATTAGTCCAAGAAGAGCAGCACCCATTGATTACCACCCTCTGTCTTCTCCTACTTAACCATCCTTTTATCCATTGTAGCAACTTACCCTTAATACCATTCTGCTCGAATTTGTACAATAGTCTTCCATGCGCAACAGTGTCAAAAGCTTTCCTGAAATCCAAATAGATGATATCAAAATTATTTTTTGCATCCAGTTCCTTTGTAACCACATCATAATATCCTATCAAATTTGTCAGACAAGACTTTCCCTTAACAAACCCATGCTGTGTCTGAATTATTGCTGCAGTCTTGTCTAGATGATCCTGCAATGCATCTTTAACCAGTGACTCCATTATTTTACCCGGAACAGAAGTTAAACTAACTGGTCTGTAATTACTCGTGTCACCCTTCGATCCCCCTTTGTGAATTGGGGATACATTTGCACATCTCCAGTCCGTGGGAACTTCCCCCTGAGTCCAAGAATGCTCTCATAATTATGGCCAAGGGTTTGCTTAGTTGCTTTGCCGCCTTCTTTAATATAACTGGATAAATCCCATCCACCCCAGGTGCTTTTCTTATGTTTAACTTCAACAATTTCTCCTCCACTTTGCTCTCAGTTATTACAAAATCATTAAGTATCCTGCTACAATTTGATAACCTTCACAAGAGTCATCGGTACTCTTGTGAAGTACATACAGAACTCTGTAAATGCCCGAAGTGTGAATGGCATATAGACATGTAGAGTATCTTATGTAGGATGGCACCTGAACGAAAGTTCAAATCCGACTTTGTACACTGATGATTACAGAGCTTCGTAAAAAGGCCACAAATATATGTAATATTATGTTTGTGCAGGATGTGTGTGTTGCTTAATTGTTTCTGGCAGTTTTGTCACCAGGCAGGCAGGCGATCACCTGGAAAGCTGCCCAGTGTCCGTCTACACCACGGGGAGGTGGGCCACAACTACGCATGAACCACGGCCAACCTCAACAGTGATGCACTGAATGTTAAAAGCGAGTTTGAACCATTCAAAAGAACCCCGTGCCAGCAACAGCGCGCGTGCGCACGCACGCACACGCACACACGCACGCACACTCACACACACACACACACACACACACACACACACACACACACACACACACACACACACACACACACACACACACACACACACACACATTCCCAGGGACAGGACAGCAGAAGACGAAGAAATAAATAAGAAAATAGCAAAAAGTAATAAATAAAAAGTGTTTGTCCACATCTTTATCCAATGCTGCCCAAGGTAGTCCACGAAGAGAAAAGGTGTACAGTCAAACAGCTGTAGTAATGTCATCCAAAAACAAAGATCAGCAAGGCAGGAACAAGTTCTAGATATAATTCTGTTAATTTGCAGTGCTTTCAGAAGTCAGAGGAAGGATTTAGTTGTAGATAGTTTGATAAAGGATGAGCCAGAAAAATGCAGCATCTGTTAAAACTTTCGGGTGTTCTTGAAAACCAGCAAAATTTTGTACATGACGTCATCAGGACGACAGACGAGGCAACAGGTTGTATTATCATTTATGATGTGTTTTCAATTCGATTGCTTGCCTTAACATTGCAGTTGATAGTCTTCCTGCGATTAAAAGCTGCATTGCAGAAGGTTTGAAGGGCCTGGAAATTATTGACAGATATGAGTATCTCCCCACATCCAGGAGACAAGTTTGGAACTGTTGTCTTAAGAGTCAATCTTAGGTCCTCGTAAATGGAGCATTCAAAAAGGACGTGAGAAGAGTCTACCGGTAGCCCACATCGACAGTAGACTGTATTAGAAAGTCTGAATTGTAGAGTTTTGCGTTAAGCGAACCATGTCCAGTTAGTATGTAGAAGGTAAACAGTGAGGGTGAAAACCATTTTCTGGTGGATGATGGAAGTAGTATAGTTACGTCAGGAACGAATTTTTTGGTAATGGCTCCTTTTTCTGTAGAATTCCACCTATTCTATCGGGCCCCACTAGGAGCCTGATGGCCAATAAGCCGGACAAACAATAGGAACAACATATCACACTGCACAGACATGGTCCACACATTTTCAAGTCTCTGGCTTGACAGTGTACTGTCCTCGATACAGCGAAACACACGCGGAGATGGGAGAAATCCAAGGTGCCGTCTGACACGAACATACCTTATACCTTATTGCAACAGCTTCAAAAGAAGCCTTAACTCGCATTCCTTCATCGGAAGCTATTTCTATTGCAGAAACAGCAATCTGACATTCCGTAATTATCTAACCCAACTTTGGTAACTTATGATATTCCAAAGGACGTGAAAAACGAAATTACTGAGGATCTGTACTTTGATAACTTTCAGGATAACGTTTTAGCACTGAAAATTAAGTTTAAACCAATTTTAGATTCACCACCATGCCCAAATCCTCAGTTAACTGGGTCTTCAGTTTCCCACCAAAAATTAACAAGACATTAAAGAGAAAATACAGGATATATCGCGAATGAAATTCCCATGAATTCAGTACCCTTACCGTTATTACAAAGTGCTTACTGTATTAAGTTATGAGCGCACTACACATAACTGCAGTCAGAACTCTCGATCTTGTACCATTGTGTCAAAAGCGTACGTTTTTTCTGACTATTCCAATGAAGGCAATCCACCCAGTTGTTTAAATTGCAGGCGGCGAAGGAGGGACAACCAGCATTCCGTTCGGGATGTCTCCTGCACCGAATACTTACGAGTACTTGAGATTGTACAGCTAAGGGACAATTATGAATAAATCAGCAACTACTGATTCTGTTACGTTAAATCTAAGGAATACAACTACTCTAAATTAAAAGTGTCTAAATTAACGCTCATCATTCCGCTATGTTGAGAACGAAATCAAGAAAAGTGCTTAGGACAACGCAGTGGATTTAATCTACATTCAGAAACCGCATTTCTTAAAAGGACCATCAACTACGATCTACTATGCTGAAGCTTAGAAATAATACAACCATCTCTAAAATCAAAATTTTCCAAATTAACGGTCATGACTCTGCGTGTTGCGGCTGAAATCAAGAAAAGTGCTGATGATAACGCTGCAGATTTAAAGTGCATTCAAAAACCGTATTTCTCAAATGAAAACTAGGACACTCCTCTCAAGTTATAGGCTTTTCCATGCTTTCTATTTAACTGGTCCTCAAGGTACGCTTCAATGGATCCTAAATCATATAAAAGTAAAAAAAAAGTAAAGTGCAGCCATTATCAACACACTCCAGGATGGAAGCCTCCTCAACAATTCATGCTGAGGGAAATGGACCATAATCTGCCACGCTGGTCCAGTGCGGGTTGGCAGATCGACCGTATTCAGCAGTCAGGGGCTTGAACCCCGGTCTACTCAAAGAGGGTGTGTGCTACTGCACTCCCGCTCCTGACCACTCGGCTACGGAGGCCAAATCATATAGTTGTACTTAATTGGTATTTGAATATTATTACACTGGTGTGCAAAATTTAAGGACCAGTCAGGTTTTCACCTGTAGCTTCTCTTAGGAGTAGCCTGGATATCGGAAAAGCATACCAAAGGAACCTCGTGAGGTACAGAAATGATGAAGGAAACAACAACGGAAACAAAATGGTACAAAGGGACTTTTTCACAAATGGCAACATAGCACTGGCTGCCATGATACAGATGCATCACTGCCAAAGATGGAACAAAGGGAAGAGGTGGTCCTCAGTAGGAGATATGGCCACCCCTAATGTCGATGCAGGCTTTGCACCTCTGGCCATACCCCATTGTTCTCCGGCCATACCTAAGTATGGCCGGAGAACAATGTTGTTGATAAGTTCTTGTGGTAACATCGTCCATTCCTCTGTCAGCGCCATCTTCAGCTGGTGAACATTTTCTGGTGAGTATGGACGTGCCGCTAGGCGTCTTCCCAGAGCGTGCCATATGTGCTCGATGGGATTTAGATCGATGGGAACGGGCAGGCCAATCCATACGAATAATGTCCTCACTTTCCGAAAGCATCCACAATGAATAAAAGGAAATTGCATACTCGAAGAAAATCGACCATTCCACAAGACTGCAAAGACAAGAGGAAATCAAAATGAGCATGGAAGAAGACAACCCCGACCGAAGTGAGGCCATAAACGGATCAAAGGACCCAACAGGACCCTACAAAGATCAAAGAAAATAGCAAAGTGACAAAGAACCTGGTTAGACACAGCCACAGGAACTAACCGATGAAGATGAGTGCATGCAAACAAACGAAGTGACAAAAAACCCGGACTGGACATAAATGCAGGAACTACCTGCGGTACGCCATATGGGCCGACCGGGCTAGCCGAGTGGGTAAAGTACCTTCCCGGCAACCCAAAGGTCGCGGGTTCGATTCTCGCCTCGGGCTTGGATCAAAGTACTGCAAAAACCTTTGGAGGTGCAATATGGCCACAGAAGCCGATGCGCCAACAACTACCAAATCAAAAAAAAAAAAAAAAAAAAAAAAACGCCATATGGCGGTCTGAATAGGACTCCCTAGTCCTATTCACCTTTAATTCCCAATCCCCTGGCAGGGGGAAGACGGTTTCCTATTCCCTCCCTCCCGTGCCACTCCCCACTTATCTACTCCTGGTGGGGCATGGGCCTGCTCCACTGCTTTTGGGGACAACTGCTCTATTGTCCCCATACTTCTGGTTTCCCCCCCAGTCTTCAGTCTACCCCCCCTACTCTGTCTATACACCAGCGCATGTCCTACACAATGTGAAAAATTAAAATATGTTCAAAATCAAACCGCGCACGCAAAACTCTTTCGGCTTAAACCTTTTTCAGCGATTATTTCCCTACAATATATATATATATATATTTTTTTTATGCCCTAACCGCTGAAATCTCAGGAAACTAGATGGCAGGGCCTGCCAGAGTAAAATATCAATTTCTGGGTACCTGGTCTGCCTCCACGAGGCTAAGTGTGGGCTCACATCTGGTGAGTATGGGCTTGGCACACCCAGGCTCCTGAGCTGGATATCATCATTCTTCTCTTTCTTGGTGATTCCCTTCTACTTCTCTCTCTCTCTCTCTCTTTGGGTAATTCAGAAATTTTTTTTTGCCTGGTGCAGCATAAGCCTCAGGCTTCTTTGCACCATATGGCTATTAATAATAATAATAATAATAGCGTTGGACCCCAGCACGGGTCTAGCGGCTAAATGGCCAGAAGAACAACGATACGCAACACTACACTTACAAAATCCATACGCTTTTAAATCTCTGGCCTTTACAGTGAACTGTTACACCTACAATGAGAGCAACGAACTCGGGGCCAATGGCACCTCGGAAGAGACGCACATGGGGAAGGATTACCTCGGTACAGTAGCGTGCACCGGTTAGAGTACCGCCTTCCAGTATCTGGAGTTGTGTAGGTCCATCCAAGATAACGCCTCCCCAGACGAGATCACTTGGACCGCCATATCGATCCCTTTCAGTGATGTCTGCGGGGTGATACCGTGTGCTAACCTCTCGCCAGATTAGCTGACGTCCAAAATCGCTGCTGAGACCGAATCTACTCTCACCAATAAAGAGTACCTTAAGTAAATATTTTGCGGTTGTAACCTTTAGAAATAGTGTTGGTCCTTAAGTTTTGCACACCAGTGCCTTCGCAATCACTGATCATGGTCATTACGTAGTAATATAATTTGTTACTGGAGTATTGGTCACTAACTCATCACTTTCTTTTTATTGCCCATCTCTCTCTCTCTGTCCAATGACTAGACAACTATTTGACATCGGCTTTTCAAACTATGTTTGGAGAGCCAATGTCAAATAGGTTGTCCAGGTAATGGAGATACATGCTATACTAACGCCAATATGTTTTTAAGCAGGTTGGGTCTTCAAACTTATTTACAATATCGGATATCAACTCCAAGTCGTACAGTGGTGCTCAAAACACTGCATCACTTGCAAAATTCACAGAATTTCAGCGAAATGTGCAACAACTATGTGTTTGTAACGTTACCTTATTGCATCATCCATCTTCAGCAAGCTCTCTTTAGACGATGTCACGTGCCATATATGACTGCATCACTTTAGCGGTCAGTATAATTGCGGTGCATATGCCACGTATGCACCGCAATATTCTCTGCTATTACATTGGCTACTTTTTCACAGTTAACACCACGTAAAGAAGTGTTTCTGCTGCGTTGAATTCAGAGGGACATTCTACGCATGAAATAGCTAAAAGGATTCACTCAACATCAGTCAACAGTAGCACGTTTATTACGAAAATTATCAGAAACTGGTAATCTAAACAGAAAGAAAGGAAGTGGACGTCCATGAATATCTTCTACAGAGCGGGACTGATTCAGGTTCGTCTGTGTGTCCGAAACAGATGATCCTCATCGACAGATCCCAAAACAGAATGGAGGCGAATATAGGAGTAAAGGAAAATACTGCTACAGCACATAAAGGATTTTTCTCATCTGGATTAGTAGGACGCCACCCAAGAAAAAAGCCCTTTTGAGGCAAAAAATGAAAGTCCGGCGTCTAAAGTGGGCAAAAATAAATGTAATTTATTTGGCTATCTTTGATGTGCACAGGTGCAAAAATGGTTGAAGGATCTATCAATTTGCATAATAACATGACCTGGACATGGACTTACTTCTCTCCGTAGGTTCACTAAGCTCACATAATTTTCAGAGAAAAACGTCACTGATTGCAACATGAATCGGACACTTAGAATCTCTATAGGGAACTTAAGAGATCTTATGTCAACGCAATTTCTGTACAAAACGTATCATTCTGGCAAGATTTTCTGCAATCTCTGGGGAAGTACAACCTTTGTGGTCTGTTACACAAGATCACAGGAAATAACCTTCATCCCCTGAAATACGACATAGCACTGTTGTTCATAATAATACTGAGACTAATAGTTGGGATAACACTGGTGAACTTATTATCGATTGTGTAATACCTATTGAAGACCGCCATCCACTGATGCTTCTCAACATACCTCTATTTGCCTCGCTAAATCCAAAATACTTTAACGACGAAACCATTGCACAATTTACTGAGGTAAAAAATGAAGGCCGCAGTTAAAAGAATTCATTTCAATTAATGCTTTGGAACTTCACCTAGCGAAAAATGTATGACGTTTCATTAACTAAAACCGCAAGTATTATTCTTCCTTTTGTTCAATAAGTTCCTCAAAGAAGGATTATTGTTGAAAGGTTTTAGGGACATCAGAAATGTAGGCTATACTGCGCCATATATAATGTCTGTAAATTGCGTGCGCTCTGTGGTCGATTTGCTGTTTGCCGGACGAAAAACTCGAGTTTCTGGGAGAGAAAAAAACATGCTACTCTCGCCTGAGGCTGACTAACTCAGCCACGTTGTGAAAAAAACTCATAAAAATTCTTGGCATCATTGACGGGTTTCAAACTCAGGTCTCTTCCACCCGATGTAGGGAGGATGGTAATTATACCAACAGTGCTACCCTAGAGCGCCTCAAAGAAGGTTTTCCAACAAGTAGTTGGAAATACGTGTTACTGATATATGGTTCTTAAATGTTATGTTACAGTTAACCGAGAAAAAACCTCATCCACTTGTGTGTATTATAATCCATAATATGGATACAATACACATGGGTGGATTGCATCGTTCAGTTGACTGCTCCAGTTAGTGATATGAGTCAAACTCCCAGATTAGAAACAATTACTCTATCTTAATACATTGCGACAACCTAATTGATGTTATATATATATATATATATATATATATATATATATATCACCATCTTCTAAGACCAAAACAATAATAAAATAAAACTTGGATTTTAAATCACCTATGTGTGATTTGCGGGAATTCTGAATTCCACCAGTACAATTGCAAAACGGTGGGAGATAAAAATCTCACAAATATACAGACCAATCTTTATAAGATTAAAATCATTGCAAGTATAAACTAAACCCTCTCTTCTGATAAGCACGAACCATAGAACTCCTCAGCCCCCGCGATGGCATGGCCATCACGCTGCTATCCTTGATGGGATTCGAACTCCAGGCCCAAATCCCATCAAGTCAGAGGAAAGTTGTTTTTTTTATGTATTTTTATCAGTCATCATGCTTCTGTCGAATGTTGTTCAGTTTCATTTTAGACGCTATTGTCGCTGTAGGAGCTTTACAGTGCATAGGACTAAAGGACATAATGCACCATTCCCTATGGAGAAGATCGGTTCACAAATGTTTGTTAATACAAACAAACTAGTCATCTATTGTGCTTAATGATGAAAGTGCAGAAAATTTCATGTATGTAATGCATTAAATATTTTTCGATAATTTTTAGTGAAAATAAAAATATTTCCTTTTTTTTTTTTTTTTTCATGTATGCACCTTGTTGGTCACAGGTGTCCATATTCAGTCCCTCCTCCTATGTGCGGCAAATAGAGGTTCGAACACGTAGCCTACAAAGTTTTATCAAATTGAGAGTACCGGGTCTCGATGGCTGTGTAACTTTCTAGTAGGTTTCAATAAAACTAGAATTTGTTACCGACAAGTTGATAAGTGTCTTCTTACTTCAAATATCTGTTCACAAGTAATATATATATTTATTAAGATTTTTAACTAAATGTTTTGTTTGCTATCTCTGCTTTTATCATCGCAAAACTCACTTTTTTTGAGCAATGACACATAAACAGTTAAATAGTCACATAAACAGTTATGTGATTATTTGTATATACATTATTATTTTTTTTTTACTAATCTAGTCCTAAAAGGTTAGAGGTTAGATCCTTATAATAAAATCAGTTCTTGGCTTTAGGTGATTATTGCTTGGGCTGATATTTCTGGTTCCAGAATATTTAAGGATTAAATTAATAATTTCGTGCCTCTCGGCGGTTCTCTGAGACTTCAACTGGAATTGAAGAAACCGTTTTCCAATGTTCAAGTTGATCATGTTTATATGGATATTGTCAAGACTTTTGATACAATTCCTACTGATGGCTTGTTAAATAAATTTAAAAATCTGAATTTTTGTTTGGGACAGCTAGACAAATGTTTTTAAAAGATAAAATATGCGAACTTTCATGAAAACCCGTCCACTATATCATGTGGTTATATAGAAGAAGAGGATGGAAAACGATAGGCGCCTTATGCATTTGAAAATATGCTTAAAAATTAGAGCAGAGGAAAAGACGGGATTTTTTAAATGCATTTAGAGGGGAGGGCTTACTTTGAAATTTAATCGAAAAAGGGGCACCCTTTTTGACCTTCGTAGCAATATATGCGGAATGTGTTGGAATGATTAGATGAACGCATCTTATGGTGCAAGCTGCCGGTGCTCTCCCAAATGGAAATACCACAGACTGACCAGAATATTGTCATAGATTTCATGGCTCAATTTTCGAGAGGTGAAACCACTGCTGTAGGTTATCGACCCCTGTGTTATAAGGTTTCTACAACCATGAACATGCAAATAAATAATCGGTAACTTGTAAGCTGCAGAAACTGTTTCTGAGCACACATCATCGCAGCAGCGAAGAAATGAATAAAGACAAATGTAAAGTCAATTTTTGAGTAAAGACAAATTTAAAAGTTGACAAAATCTGAGGGGTGGAGGAAATCACTTAGTAAATTACCATACCATGTAAGTAAAAAAAGAAAAGAAAAAAAAGAATGACCAGAATTTTTCAACATAACTATGAACTTCTATTGTGTTATCCAATTCTGAAAATTCAGTACTTCAAAAGACGCTGGCAGCCAGCGTCTTTTGAAGACCAGTGCCGGTCTTCCAGTGCCTTTGAAGACCAGACATGACCAGTGCCGAACTTCATTTTCGTCCTTCACATCGTCAGAGCAATATTTGCCACTTAGTTGTTGTCTAAGTAGATCAAACAACTCGAACTCACTAAAGGAGTGATCTTCGATTCCTCAAATCGTTAATGGTCTTCAGCCCATTTTCTGCGAATTGAGTTCCTAAATTATTTCAGAGGTCTCTAATATGATGCAGCAGTCACGGTATCTCAGGCTTTTGAAGATGCACAAGAAAACATCACGACAGTTCCACAAAACAGCCGGTAAGGCATCAAACTTTGTTGAGCAGGATATTACCATTAAAGTGATGCACAATTGGATTAGCTGAAAGTGGTGAATCGACGATCGATCTTCAGCCTTGAGCAGCAAACTGGGCTACATTAGCGAGTAAAAATGGGTTCCTCGTGAGTATTAACAAGATTATAAATAAAACAATAAGAAAATTACGAATATAACTGGTAGTCCTGATCAGCTTGTCATTTCTCTCGGTCCCTTGAGATAAAGGTGTTCCAACTTAAGTCCCATGTAGTGTGTTTTTGGTTCAAGTTTCAGTTCTCTGGGAATCCATCGCTCAGATCATTGATCCCACTAGGACTATAAGCCACATCTCTCGTAATTTCAACCAAGCTCCTGCCCTGGAACTGTTCTGAAATACGAGTTAAATGTCCTTATGAAAAATTTTCAACCCTGTTATAAACAGACGTACGTGAAAAAGTTTTATTTATTTGTTTGTTTGCTTACTGACCCCCTCCCCACCACCGCTTGCATGATAGAGGAATTGTCGAGATCGTAAGTTTTTAGGTGTCATTAATGGTTTTTTCTTAATAGGTAGTCCCAACATCTCCACAGTCGTTTCAATACTCACTAAAAAATTACAGACAAATTGCAATGAAACACGCACGTTATTCTTCTGAGAACTGCTGGATCCATGTTGTAACACATCCCATGTAAAAACAACAATGTATATATCTTATATAGAAATTACCTGCTCGAATAAACAGCAAACATTACCATTTTTGTATCAAGAGAATGACAAAATCGATGACACTTACCTTAACAGTAGTACTTAATACCCAATAAATCAAATCCTACTGAATTTGATTTATTAAGTTAAATAATAACAAAACTAATTAGCTTCACTAGATAGTTTAACAACTTTTAAGACATTTTAATGCAAAACTTAGGAAATTGTGCCAGTTCGATGTAGGAATCAATGCGCTTTAGGTTGATTTTCCAAAAGAAGTTTGTCCGTTTGTCCTGTCCTAATCTGGATCCAAGGTAAGTGTCACCCACATTATACTGTTAATTTGTAATTATATCTTACCCTTTCTTAAGTGGACTCTTTTGCTATATTTAATACAATACGTCTAAATTATCACAAAAGAAATAAAGAAAATGGACGTTCGTCATACTTACAGCCAACCAACATCACCAAAATCGAGAAGATTTTCTCCATGTTTGTGTTGGGGGAAACATTTCCGAAACCGACGCTGGTGAGACTGGAAAAGGTGAAATAGAGAGCTGTGACGTATTTTGCCTTGATGCTTGGACCTCCATGGCTGTTGTTGTAGAGCTGTCCTGTGGTGTTGGCTAGATGGTCCAACCAGCCAATCTTTGGATTCAAGGTGAGACGTTCCGCATTGGCGATTGCATACCAGATGCAGGCCAGCCAATGAGCAATCAGCGCGAAGGTAGCCATGAGAAGAAGCAGCACAGCAGCTCCATACTCTGAGTAGCGGTCAATTTTACGGGCCACTCTGACTAAGCGCAGCAGTCTGGCGGTCTTCAACAGACCAATCAGCGTGGTGGTCTGCGTATGAAAAAACATGGCGGTATGAACTAGCATCTGGGAATTATGCAGCTTAGGTTTTGGGGGGGGTTTCCTGATGACTAGTGAAAATGCTTGTTGCTTTACATGCTCTAAACATTTACTATAACGGTAAAAATTATATTTGAAATTCCTATAAACTACAATGAAAGATTAACAGAGTTAACAGTTGAAATAACAAAGAGAATTACTGTCATGTTCTTTTCTGTTGCACCAACCTGATATGGACTAGTCTACTTTAATTAAGTTCAATAATACGTTCACTTAAAACTACAACTGAAGTATACTGTCTAGTTTCTTTACAGCATAGACTCCTAGCTAATCATTAGGCCAAATAATGAGCTAGAAGTTAAAAGTAAACAATTAATAAATAACAGTGAATGAAGTAGAAATTTTGTGTGACTTTCCCACCCACCTAAGCAAGAATGCCAACAAAGGAGTTCCAAAGAGAGTATGAAACATTTTGTTTCAGTGTATATTTCTTGAGCCTAAATTTTTTCACGATAAAACATTTTGGAATGGAATGAGGACCCCTTCAAAGCAAATCGAGTTTATCCCCTACGAAATAAATATTGGATTAACTGCTAGATTTCCATGTGAGTTAACCTTTCGCGGTTCTTGCAAAACAACCTCAGATGGTTGAATGAATTAATGAAATATCCGAATATGGCTTCGCAACGTACAGCCTTCTGGCTAGAAGAGCGTGCATTAAACAATGTTGAAGAAGAACATATTCTAATAAGAAGTTACAGGGTAGGGAACTTTTATACGGGGTGTTTCAAAAATGATGGTCAATAATTTAAAGGTGAAAAGTACAAACTAAAATAAGCAAAAAAGTCCCAATGAACATCGGGCCGCAATGAACCGTTTTCGAGATAATGCACATTTTCTGTTAAGATCCACCACTATGGGAGCCGTCTGGGAGGGTAGTCTGTATTGCTGAGACCTTGTACACGCTGGATATAGTAGGGGTACAGCAATTGACGATGTAAAATTCGCCACACTGCTAAGGCTCGGTACACGCTCTTGCAGAGCATCCCTCCTTGTCGAAATTCCTCAATTTTGTACTATTCTTTCTAACACCCTTTCCTCAACATCAGGTGTTATGCTTCTGGGCCTACCTTCTCGTACTCCATGTGCGAAGCGCCCATGTTCTCTAAGACGTTGATGTACTCTGATGAATGTGCGTCTCTTGAGCTGCCTTCGGTGGGGAAATGCTTCTTGGTACAAACGTGCAGCCTCGAGTGCACTTTCGTTGTCTTTACCATACATGAAGTGCATGTCCGCATACTCTTCGTTGCTGTAACCTCTTTCCATGTTGACTATCCTTTGACAAGTACTAGTATGCCTGCTACGTCTCAGAGCATTGAGAAAGAAGAAAGGGAGAGAAAGAGTATAACCTAACCTAAACAAACAAGTCAGTGTTGGATCCCAACTAGAAATGTGCAATATCTCGAAAACGATTCACTGGAGGACCCAAGTTTATTAGGCTTTTTTTGCATATTGAAGTCTGTATAGACATATTTTAGCTTAGTACTAGTTTTTATTCTACGCGATTTTTCAGTAGGCCTACTATTAGCTTCCTAGTGTTCATAAACAATGTTAGAATGTTAGTTTCCCTAGACTGTTTAGTAATTCTTGAACAGTTAAAGCCCAATACTTAGATTATCTGAAACTTGGAATACTCATCTTCAGACATGAGAATATGAGCATAGTTTACTACGGGATGATTCAAAATACAGGCAATCCATTATATATTTTCAATTTTAATTCAATTATAATAGAGTTTACGATAAATTACCTTCCCAAATATAAGCACAAAATCTTTTCGCCATATGCGATGAGACTAGTAGAGTTTCAATAGGTATCGTTGAAATTTCCGATCCGATATTCACCTTTAATTCTTCCAATATGCGAAAGTTGTTATTATATATCAGTCCTTTTAAATACGCTGAAAGATAAAAATATGAGGAGCGTGTATCTTCAGTTATGGACAACGTGCTCTGTCCGGGAAAATGACATGCTGCCATGGGTGTAAGCAAAACGCTACAGGTTAGTAACTCAAAGCTATCATATAACAACAAAAACTGTTGGACATCTGGGTTTTACGAGTGCTGCTATTGTAACAATAAATTCACTTACAATTTGAGTTGCATGAATTTCGAATCTTCTGTATAATTAGCATTTTTGTTTTAATTTTTAAGTTTCTGATGACTGCCAATTTTCCACAGCTACCTGGATGTCTCAGGAAAGTGAAAGTGATGGGGAGAGGGGGTGCCCGCCGGATGCGATGCACCCGGACCCCGACACAGAAGGCGTCCACTAAGCGTTTCTTAAATGGTATAATATAGCTATAACAAAAGAAAGAAAGGGGAGGCCCAAAACCAACCATGCACCCATGCTCTCAATACCACTCCACAGTCCTGGTCAGCCTTATTGTCTTATAGATCTAACTCTGGCTACAGAAGAATAACTGTATTTGTTTGCTCAAGTCTTCGTTCTCTACAGTTTCTTGGCAGATTTTGTTTTGAATTAGCTCTGAAGCAGATAGCTCTATGAGGCATTGCTGCATCAGTAAATTGTGTATGCCTTTTACTGTGAAATGGAGCACTTTTTCTGTAACAGCATCATATATTCATACCATGAGATATGAAGCAGGTGGGTATATACATGCAGGGATTCTATTATATTGGATGACAACTCGAAGTTCCCGGCACAGGAAAAACCATGAAACCCCCGTCGGAGGCCAATTAAATTCAACAATGGCGTGGGCAAAAAAAAAAAAAAAAAATTCCTTGTCCTCGGTGCGATTTGGACCTCCACTGAGAGACCACTTCAGCAGGTACACCTACACTTACATGAAATGGAGTGCACTGATTAATTGGTTGTCGTAGGGTTTCAGGTGCATCAGCGAATTAGACCATATTGCGCCGTATATATTATCTGTAAAGTTCGTCTGTTCTGTGGTCGATTTGCCTGTTTAGTGGACGAAAAACCCGGATTTCCCGAAAAAAACCATGCAACCCTCGACTGAGAACAACTAACTCAGCCACATTGTAAAAAAGGTTCATAAAAATTCCTCCTGTTATCGACGGGAGGACGACGATTATGCGAATTGTCCTACCCGCGAGGGCGAATTGGCGCGCTCCTTCAGTAACAGCATTATGTTCATATCCTGAGATATAAAGCAGGTGGATATATATGCAGGTGTTCTATATGTAGGCAATTCAGTGCGAGAATAGACAAAAAGAAAGATTTAAACTAGTTTAAACTGGCTTGGTAATCGGCGCCAGACGCGCCGGTACGAGTATCTCAGAAACTACAACCTTGCTGGGATTTTCAAGTGTGGCTGTGCATCCGGTGTATCGAGATTGATCCAATAGAAAAATAACATTTAGCCAACGGTGATACTGTGGTCTGAAACAACTCTTTGGCGGTAGCCAACAAGACTTGCATTGAGTAACAGAAAGGCTACAGTCAGTAATAACATCCCAGTAAAACAATGATAGCCAAAACACACTCAAGTACGCATACCTCGTCGTACCCTGTCAAGGATTGGGGTAATACAGCTGATGACCAAACCCATTCCATTCCAGTCAGCAAAAATAAGAGAGTATAGTTAAAGCGAGCAGAGGAACATCAATACTAATAAATAATAATAAATTTTCTGTTTATACTCCGGGACGACCAAATGATCAGAGGAGTTCACAAGATAGACAGAATACAATAAACAGCACCGTATTCAGTATTTACGGGCTTGAACCCCGGTCACTCAAGGCACGTGTACTTATGCACCCGCGCGCCTGACCACTAGGCTACGGCGGCCTACTAGACAGTGGAGGATTGGAAAAACGCTGCCTCGTCTGACGAATCCCAGTTCCTCCTGTTTCACACAGACGAAAGGACCGGAATATCGCTAAAAGGTATGAGTCGGTGGACCCATCCTGCCAGTTGTCGAAAATGAAGACCGGAGGCGGCGGTGTAAAGGTTTAGGAAGTATTTTCATGGTGCATTTGGTCCCCTTGGTACCAGTGTGGTGCAATAGTTGGATGCCACAGGCTATCTGGCAATTGTTTTCGACTAAGCATATCCCATCATGGTTGATCTGACGGGCTGCATGGCTAGGAGCAGCGTATTCAATAGTAAATGGCCTTTTTTAACAGAAAAACACGCTATGTCGAAGGCAGAGTTTATACAGAACTGATTCCAGGATGCGAGTGAATTCGGCCTATTACGGTGGCCTTCCTTTCCTCAGTGACCATATCTCAATTCAATTGAGCACTTGTGGGATGAGGCAGAACAATCTCTTTGGAGTAGAGTTACAAAAGCACACCTCATTCAGTCCATGTCACGACAAATGTGTGTGTGTGTGTGTGTGTGTGTGTGTGTGTGTGTGTGTGTGTGTGTGTGTGTGTGTGTGTGTGTGTGTGTGTGTGATTAATGCTGATAATCGGCACGGAAATTGATTTCTTGGTCAAAAATAAACCGAAAACTTCATGAGCAGCAGTTTTTAGATTTGACGCTTATTTACGATATATTCGCAATTAAAGATTGATGGGTTACTTCTTCCTGGCTGAGCGATTTGCATTGAAAAGACAGTTCGAAAGCGCGTTCTACCGCAAATCACATATGCACTACAGTATATTCGCACTGTATTTTCGACAGCTATGTTTCAGATGTCGAGAATTTAAAAGGAAGCCATTCATTCCACTTATAGACTTTCACGAGATAGAACACATGACTAAAGAGTACTGTGACGAGTAACACAAGCTGGGAGAGCGTCGAAGAAGTGCACACGGCTCCGCTCGCATATACATGCAAAAATACCCAAACAGCTTGTATTCGATTCTCGACACCAATGTCATCAGGCAATATGATGAGCACCGCTTTCGCTGTTCAAGAATCATTCCTACAGATTAAGAACGCCATGTGTAATGTGAGTGTATCAACAGGTTACCAAGGCACAGTTCTGCGAAAATATTCTTAAACATCCTACTGACCCAGCATGTTTCACACGAGAGGGCATTTGGAATTGCCACAATATGCATTACCGGACGGGCGTAAATCGGTATGTTGCAACTCCACGTAAATAAGTTGATATCCTTGGAGAGAAAAATCACTGGTTCCTATTTATTCTCCGATTAGGAAGAATTACATCTAATTTTTATTCGCTGCGCTACCGGACTTACTAGGTGAGGTGTCTTGCATTGTAATTCCAACATGCTGGTGTCATTGTCATAACATCTGTCATATTAGAGCCACCAGAGAACCAACTCATCTGCCAGTGTGTAATATGTCCATAAATTTCTTGCGAAGTATCTGGCGAATTTGCCTGTTTTGCTGGATGAAAAACCCGACTTTCCGATGGGAGGACCTTGATTTCCACTGGGTGTGTGGAGGACGATGACTATAATATTGTACTACCATACGAACATTCAATGATGACTGATGGGATCTATGTATTACTCTTCTGAGCAGTCTCCAGTCTCTTTCCGTCAATTTCTACAAACCTACCAAACCGTTTTAGCATACCTCAGAAATTGATGGAAAGAGACTGGAGCACCCTTATGACGCTGGAATAATCTTATGTAGTGGCGCAATGATGTTTCCATTTAGCGATACGTCAGCCTCGTTAATCTAATGTGTTGCTGTTGCTTCAATAGCTAGTTATTTTGTATCCTTCCTATTTATCTGAATTTGTATACACCGTATTGCCAAAAATATCTGTATTTAGGAAAAGTGAACCACACATTCCAACTGCGACATAGACATAGCGTCTATGTTGCAGTTGCTTCAATAGCACGAACAGATTAATTTCTAATATGCTGTCTGCAGTTATTTTTATACCTTTTCTTGACATGTAGATGGGATGTATGGTTCACTTTTCCTAAATACAGGTATTTTTGGCAATACAAATTCAGACAAATAGGAAGGATACAAAATAACTAGCAATAACAACCCACGATCCAAAACTTAATAAAAGTAATTCCAAAAATAAGTAATTAATCTACTGCTATAGTAATAAATAATAACTAACTGACTACAATAAAAATAAATTCCCCAACGATATCTACTGACTAAAATAGAACTTGATAGAGAATTATGGGAATTATCCATGGACTGACATTATTATGTACTTAACTTTTAATTACATCATAATCTTTCCTATCACAGTTTAATGTGTTGTTTAACTCTCCTTCCTGACTACTATCGAGTCTCTCCATGTATCAAATTCAATATGAAAATGAAAAGATCCAGACCCTTTCATTTCTTCATGTTCTTGTTCACGAAACGGTCCCCTCACTATCTTTTTTTTTAAATTTATTTATTAGATCTGTTTATTGCTCTGCTCAAGAGCCACCCCCTGTACAGCAGTAAGCTAGGTGGGGTGATTCAAGGGGACAGGGACATGTGTCCGGGGTTACATAGAGCCTTAACCTGAAAGGTACAGAATTTACAAAGTTTTTTATTTTACATACTTGCAAGTTGTGGAATACCCAAGTATCCTAAATTAAGAAGCATATTATATCATACAGTACTGTACAATAACCTGAGAAATATGTACAAAAATATAAAGGATTTAGGCAGTCCATCACCGTTTGTTGCCTGCAGTATCTCTTGAATCTTGACTATCTTAGTGCTCACTGCCAGGCGTCATTGGTGTGATGGATGCCAAGGGAGGGGATGGAATCAGTAACGGCTTCACTTTATTTTATTTTACATTTATCGTGTCATGGGAAGCATTTTCGAGGCAAGTTATTTCCTTCTGGTGGTGATCTTGTATGTGTCCATTAGCTTCTGGTGTCTGTATATATGCTGCTTGCAGAATTTATCCAGATCGATGGCTAGATTGTTAATCAAATCTAATGTGTTTCCTGGGAACATGCGTCTCAAGACTTTCAGGCGCTGAAACTGATTCTGAGTGGGAGACTTGGGTCCACTTGACATCTTCCGGCAATTCGGGGGGTTTTTATCAGGTCAGTGATATCAGGGACGTCAAGTCGTTCTGATTAGTCGGGCCAGTGCAAGAAGTTTAGCTGCCACAATCTGTTACTTCCATGGGGTGAATTCGAGATTAATGTAACGTCGGGCTCTAGAAATAGTGTATTGGTTGTCCTCTCAGTTATTTTGAACGTCTGTGTGTGCAGGCTAATATAATAATTTTAATACCTGCTATACGTTGGTACAGAGGGAGAGCAAATTGTAGTGATGCAAGTAGTTCGGGACGAGACTACGTGTTCAGTACAGTATATGAAACCCACTGCCCGTAGTACCTCGTACCCTGCTATGTAATTAGCACCCTCCTTATTTTGGCATGCCCTAAAGTTAGTGTGCAGAATAAGCTATCCATTCAGCGGTCTATACTTATGGCAATGTGTCGGACCTGAAGAACTGTATCAACAGCAGCCCTGAAAGTCCACAATGGTTGTCTGTTCCCTGATTTACTGTTTTTTCCATGTTATTAGTTTTTATATAAGATATGGGACCTCTATTGAATTTTTCGGTTTTCAAATCTTTTAAAAAGTCAAGTTGCTGCGAGTTTTTGATTCAGTGATGGCAAGTTAACAGAAATAACTACCATAAAGGACGGGTAACTTACAAATTCATTCCAATTGTTCTTTTTGCATCAGTGCAAAATAATTCTCGCTGGTTACTCCAAACTTGTATACGCTATTTCTCATTTCTGGGCATGGGTCAGTAAACGCAAAACTGGCTGAATTCCATCTTACAGCTTCACCTCTATATATTTGTGGAGATACTGAAAATTGGGAACATGTCCTTTTTCTCTGTCACTTGTATGCAGATTTACGGCTGCCTATGGCACGCACTTTTTTCCTTCGCTTGCCCGAAGTCTAGAAGAAACCCTGCTAATGGTAAAAGGAGAACTTTCTACTTCTTTAAGATTTTGCTATAAAGGCTTTCCTTCTCCGAAACAACTGCTTGCATCTAGACAACTGCGTACGGGCCACTGTTCATGTTTTGTTCCAACTACAACCGGATTCCTTTTCATGGATCAGCCTATACAGGGAACTTCGCCAACCCTAGTTAGCACATGGTGATGATGATGCTGACACGAACATTATCCACCGAAACACACATTTCTGGCCTTTTTCAAAAATCTGTATTCATCACAGGGTATCAAGGCGGAATTGAACTAGTGTTCCGGGCCACCCTACACAAGACACTGTACATATGTCTACATTCATAATAGTCAGTCCTCTGTCACAGTACAGGCCGACCGGGCTAGCCGGGTGGGTAAAGTGCCTGCCCTGCAACCCAAAGATCGCGGGTTCGAATCCCGCCTCGGGCTCAGATCAAAGTACTGCAAAAACCTTGGGAGGTGCATTATGGCCACAGAAGCCGAAGCGCCAACAACTACCACATAAAAAAATAAAAAAAAGTCACAGTACAGTGGTTTCTCTACTTGCCACTCATTTGGAGAGGCCTGGGTCCCATTGACTAGTGGAGAACTTTATAAAGTCTTTCTAAATCGATGCTGTATTTAGCAGATCTTAGGCGCGGGAGGGGATAGGGTTCCCCGCGAGTTATTCTGTTTTTTTTTTTTTTTTATAGTTCGCACAACATGCAAATCGGCCCATGAACACACACATCCCTCTACAAATACATTTTTTATACTCCAGGATGACACCACACGATCATAGGAGTTGACAAGAGAGAGAACATAAGAAACAGCACCATACTTGGTAGACACGCGAGCATGAATCATGGTCACTCAAAGAACGTGTACTTATGCACCCTTACCCCTGACCACTCCGTAAAGACAAGCTGGTTCATAAATTTATTTTTACTTAGTTCTTCGGTATCATTTTTAGAATTTTTAGATGCACCCTGTTGCTAACCTCTGACGGTTCTTTCAGTATTGAACGGATGGTTTTGCCGATGTTCAGTTGCGCCAGGGACCCAAGATCGCGAGGTCAAGCCTCCGAAACAATGCAATTGCTGTTGGTGCAGGGCACGCGACTTTACTTTTAGGGCCACTAACAATACGTGCGCCAAGGCCTTCGACTACCTAAATCTGCCACTGATTGTACATATGATTTTCTAATGATTTTCAAACGATTCAGCACAATGCTTACTACTGACATCACTCTGGTGTTTGTGTTGGCCGCACAGAACTGTCAATGTGAATTTTGATTCATGGATAAGACAGATCCCTTAGTATGACAGTATGCCAATTCCGGTAACTCCATGACATGGACTAAAAGCTTTAGAATAAAAGTGAGATTGACGGAGAAGACTTGAAAACTTCAGTGGATCCTGAGTATACACCCGACGAAAAGATATTGCAGCCGGAGCTATTTACCCAAGATGAATCGATTTTTTTTTTATGTAAACCCCAAACATGAGAGGTATTAGAACCTATAGTACTTAGTATCGTGCTTGGGTTGGATGTTAAGAAGACGAAAGAAGATATTTGTTGACATTGGACTTGAACTTCTGTAGATTGTAATTTTCAGGAAATACGTATGAAGGAAGGTTGTTCCAGAAAACGGCAGTTGAATGAATAAATGAGGAAGATGAAAAGTTGGTTCTGTGGGTTTGAAGTTGGACAGTAAATGGATGTTGGCTGGTGGCGACACGTGTTTGGACCGTTTTGAAAGAGAGAGTGGGAATTATAGAAGCCAATTCAGAAGAACAGTGCCCATGGAAGTATCTGAAGAAGAGGCATGCAGCAGAAACAGTACTTCTATGAGAAAGCGAGTGGAGAGACTCTGTTAGAGATGAGTGATTAATTAACCTAACTTCCCTCTTCTGAATGGAATCAAGAAGCCTGAGAGAGGTTTTGGGGGCACCACCCCAGATGTGGGAACAATATTCCATGGCAGGGCGGATTTGCGATTTATACAGAGTGAGCAGCTGTTTGGAAGAAAAGTAACGCCGAGAGCGAAAGAGAAAACCAAGTTTTTTAGATGCAGAGGAAGCAATATTTGTAATGTGCTTGTGCCAAGAGAGATTAGAAGTCAGGGTAATCCCCAAAAGAGATATATCATTTTGCCTAGAAATCGGAGTGTCACTAAAGATAAGCATAGGAGCAGAAGAATCCTTTTTGCGAGATATAAGACAAGACTGAGTTTTACAAGGGTTGAAATCAACTAAGTTGTCTTTTCCCCACTGGAGAATTACCAAAAGATTGCCATTTAAGGAATTGGTAGCAGATTTTCAAGAAGTTGAAGCTGATTGAGCAGAGCAAGGTTTCTCAAAATGGAAAGTGGAATGCATTGTGCTATCATCAGCAAAACTATGGATAGGATTTCCAGTCAATGGAAGAAGGTCATTGATATACAAGAGGAAAAGAGTGGGGGAAAGAACTGAACCTTGGGGGACACCGGCATTAGGGAGAAGTTAGAAGACAGAGAGCCATCTACCATCACCCTCAGTGAGCAATCACAGAGAAAACTGGATAACCAATTACTAAAAACAGTTGGCAAACCATAAGATGGAAGCTTGTTTAGAAGACCTTTACGCCAAACACGATCGAAAGCCTTTGAGATTTTAAGGGCAACTACTTGTGTTTCCCCGAACCTTTCCATTGAATTAGTCCATAAATGGGTAACATAAGCCAGAATATCACCAGTGGATCTACACTGACGGAATCCATACTGGTGATCGTTGATCAGACGGAAGATTTCTAGGTAGTTTAAGAGTTGGCGGTTAATTGATTTCTCCATTACTTTAGAAAGAGTAGAAGTAATTGCAATGGGACGATAATTGGATGGGAGGGATTTGTCACCCTTTTAGGAACTGGCTGGATATGAGCAAATTTTCAAGCAGAAGGAAAAACACCTTTGGAATAAGAAAGTGAAAAAGGCGGCAAAGAATAGGAGTAAGTTCAGGAGTAGAGGTTTTGAGAACAAGTGGGGAAATGCCATCGGGACCTGGAGCTTTCTTAGCATCAAGATTCTTCAAAATCCTTCTGACATACTTTTGACGGAAGACCACAGGAGGCATTGAATGGAGCGTGTTGGGAATGGTGGGAGGTGTTTTACCAAGATCATTAATACATGAGTTGGAAGAAAAATAGGATGCTAGCAGGTCAGCTTTATCCTTGGCTGAAGTGACAACAGAAACATCTGGTTTGGACAGAAATGGGAGAAGAGATGGGTAAAAGTTGCGGCCAATAGCTTTGGCAAGAGACCAGAATGCTCGGCTACCATTAGGGCAACAAGCAAGTTTTCTACTCTTAGCCTATTCAAACTCTAGTTTGGACAGGCTAAGAGTAGAAATCGATGACCTCATTAGAGTTCTAGTCCTCTCCAAAGATAAAGCCGAACTTCTCGTCTCGAGACTAATGCAGAAATACTTTGTTAAGAAGAATGTTAATGTCTCAAAAAGAAACCAAGTTTTAGCAACATTCTTTTACAGTAACCGGTCTGCTCTTCTGCTGCCATGATATCAACGGAGTTTTAGAGATTTACCACGAGTGCATATTACATCTGAATAGCACCTCTTCATTGACTCCTCACAGCGAAGTTAGAAAGGCATTCTCTACAATAACGAGAACTTAAAACCATCTATCCCCATTGCCCACTCTCTTCATATAAAAGAGACATACTAAACATGAAGACATTACTCAAAGCAATTTACAGCACCCATCAATGGAACAACTGACGTGACTTCAACGTCACTGCTGTAAGATGTAGATCTTACAAAAATAATAGAAATATCTATTTAGCTAAAATAAATGCAGTAAAGGCGATGGAAAGGGCGTATTAAGTTAAAGATAGTAAGTATTAAGATTGGATATTTAGTTTGAATGTAAATAAGGTTAAAGTTTGAAGAAACATTGGTTTGGGGATGGGAAAGTTATAGAAGTATATGTTAAATAGCGGCTAAATGGAAACAAGTAATTTCGAGTAATATAGAGAGCAAACAGGGAGTGAGTAATATAGAGAGCAAACAGGGAGTAATATAGAGAGCAAACGGCGGTCAGCAGCCAGGAGAGGGTGCCATTTGTGAACAGGCGTGAAAGGGTTGCTGAGGCAAGAACAATAGGACCGTGAAATGGGATTATGAAGCGTCTCTTTTGCCACCGTTAGGAAGTAAACAGGAAATGAGTGGACGTCCAGTGTTCACGTAAAAAGAAAACAGCGTCAGGGTGGCTGATATTTGGGTAATTCGATATATTTAGCAGAGAAGATGTGAATACGAAACGGAGTGTTTTGGAGGTCACCGGCAAACATAAAAAGAGTCTACACGGGTAGCGTCACCGTCCTCCCCACACCGGGTGGAAAAGGCCCGGGTTCGAATCCCGTCGATGACGCGAGGAACTTTAATGGGCTTTTTTCACTCCGTGGCTGAGTTAGTCGGTCTCAGGCCTACGCCTGAGACCGACAAGCAAGGTATAAGCAAGGTTTTTCCCCCGGATACTGAGGTTTTTCGTCCAGCAAAACAGACAAATCGACCATAGAACACACGCAATTAACAGACATAAGACACACAGCATGGCAGATAAATTTAATTATTCGGGTGACCTAAATATAAAAAATAAAATAAACATGAAAATATACTGCTGTGTGAAAAAAAAAAAGAAAATTTCTAGAGAAGAGTTGGTTTGTGCGCTGTGGTCCGATGTTTTAGCAAATAGGAAGGAATAAAAAATTAAACAGAACATGGTAATTGGTTACGAGTCCTTGGGGGTAGGCGTTCCAAACTGAGGGAAAACGAAAAGTTCGGGGGAGGGGGGAGTAATTGAGCAAATGTTCACTCTGGACCTGACTTCTCTGTCGTATAGGGGAGAAAGTTGTGAGTTGCAGGTTGAAGTAGAAGTAGATTTTTTGGTGGTTAGAATTCACATCTCGTGGTAGCAAGATGAAGAAGAAAAAGGGAAAAAAAAGTGAGAGAAAGAAAGCCTGGTCCAGCATCGGAAGGCAGTGAAGGCAGTGGTTAAGTTTAAGGTTAAAGTAAACAAGAAAAGAAATAAAACCTGGTCCGGCATCGGAAGGCACTTATACGGTGATCGGCATCCGTGGCAACGTAATCGCAAGCTGTACCTCCGAAGTCTTGTCGTGTAAGAGACTACGCTTGTGTCTAGGTTCCGGCTCGTTGAGAAATAGCCAGTTGGGCAGATATGTGAGCCAAAAAAAGAAAGAAAGCCTGTCCGCCACTAAGGAAAGCAAAGTGCCCAAGAAATGAAAGAAAGCCTTTCTGCCACAAAGGAAGCCTGAACGCAAGGAAATTGGAAGTAGTAGCTATTCGGGAACGTAAGTCTATTCCTGTTTTTTTTTTTTATCGAATCCTGAACTCAAGGGCTCATAACCTAGCTCTGTAAGGAATTGAGTGATAGTCCTTTTAAAAAGAGGACATTCCTGTTGTATTAGGCAAGTTAGTTACTAAGGTTGAGATAATTTGTTATGAATGTAAATGATTATGAAATAACGTAAGGGTGGTAAAGAGGGAGGCCTAGATGATAACTGGAGAGTAATTAAAGTAGAATGGTTGAGATAATTTGTTATGAATGTAAATGATTATGAAATAACGTAAGGGTGGTAAAGAGGGAGGCCTAGATGATAACTGGAGAGTAATTAAAGTAGAATGAGTGATTTATAGTGAACATTACTGAGGTAAGAGGACACCAGTTGTAATGCACTTCATGTGTTAAAGGTAATAAGAGTTGAGTTGAAATGAGTTTTATTGATGTAAGTGATAAAAATTGGTAATGTAAGAGAATGATTGAATAATCATCGAGGATTCATGTTTAGTAAGATACAACTGATACAAACTGATGTTAATAATTTGTAAATTGAGAATAGTAGATGAGAGAGACGTAGTGTAGTGTACTGTAGTATGGTTCAAATATATGGAAATTGGTATGCTTATATATAATTTTTGTTTCTTTTATGTAAATGCTGTATATAATGTTCATTAAAGGTTGCAAATTTTTATTGAAAAATTGTGTGTCCTGCTAACACTCGCTTTACACACCTTAGAATCTAGAATTTTCTGTGAATTGCAGTCAGATTTGCGTTTTGTGGGGTGTAAGGTGTAAGGTGTAAGGTGTATTTAGTGTCAGACGGCACCAGGGGTTCCCCCCATCTCCGCGTAGTTTTCATTGTGGGTGTACCAGTTCACTGGGAATGCCAGAGATTTAAAAGTGTATGGATATTGTATATGTGTAGTGCCGTGTACCGTTGTTCATCTGGTCGTTTAGCCGCTGGACCCCTGCTGAGGCCCAACGTTGCCCCACCTTAGCCCCGTGGAGGCAGACCAGGAACCCAGTAGACTTAAGTTACTCTGGCAGGTCCTGCCACCTAATTTCCTGAGATTTCAGTGGCTAGGACCTAAAAAAAAAAAAAATAAATAAATAAATAAATAAAATAAAAAAAAAAAATAAAATAATAAAAAAAAAAAAAAAAATAAATAAAAATAAAAAAATAAAAAAAAAATAAATAAATAAATAAAATAAATAAATAAATAAAAAAAATAAATAATAATAATAATAATAAAAATAATAATAATAAATAAATAAATAAAAGAAAATAAAATAAATAAAGAAATAAAATAATAATAAAAGGATAAATAAATAAAAGGATAATAAGAAAAAAAAAAGAATGTATTTATATTGCATGCATATATGCATGTATACAAGCACATATATGTACACACAACGTGCATACATGTGCCAACGTCAATCGTGGGGTTGACGTCGCTTGAATTGGGCCAGAACGTGGGTGAAGATATTTTGGATGTATTTAAATTTAGGTGTGTGGGACTTCGCTAGCGTGAAGATAGAGAGGGGGGGAAGGCTGAAGTCTGGGGGGAGAAAGACAGAAATATGGAGCCAATAGGGAAGACAGCCCCAAGTTTAGTGTGGCATGCCCATGCCCCACCAGAGTGGAAATGAGGGGGGGGGGGCGACGAGAGAATCGTCTCCCCGGGGGAGTAGGGTTTAAAGGTGAAGGGGGCTAGGGTGCCCTCTTCAGGCTGCCGTGAGGCTTTGGGAGCTAGGCTGCAGTTTGTTGTCTCTATTCTTGTCCACTTGATTCAGATTGGGACACTCATGAGGCAATCCCTGTCCCCCCTTTTTTTTTTTTTTTTTTTTTTTTTCTCCGTTGATTCTCTTTTCTTCTTCTTTTTTCCTTATTTTCTTTATTCCTTTCTTTTCCGTTCATTTTCTTTTCTTCCACAGTTTTCTTTTCCAGGAATTGTCTCTGTCTTATGCGATTTATGTTACTGTACTATCAGTCTCGATGTATAGCAATTAACACCCTTCTCCTTGTGAAGAGGTCCTGTGCATACTGGGAGAGCGCTCGGTACTCCTCTTCCGTGTCAATGAAGTGATGTTCAAGTCCTTTGGGGAGGTAATGGATTTTCGTGATGAGGGTGCATCTGAGGTCTTCGTATTGTGGGCAGTCGTAAAGCAGGTGGTCCCAGCTTTCGACCTCCCCGCACGTGCAATTTGGGTCATCGACGAGGCAGAAGCTGAACAGTTTCTGGTTGAAGGGTCCATGTCCTGTGAGTAATGAGGTCAGGTGCAAGCCCGGGAAGAACCAACCCGGTTGCCTTGGGTATATTTTGTTCAGTTCTGGAAAGAATTTACGAGTGATCTCGCCCTTTGTCGTCTCTGTCCATCTTTGCTGCCACTCCTGAAGGAGGTAGGTCTGTAGTCGGGCTCTTTCCGTTTTTTGACTGCTTGCTGGGTTGATTGTGAAGTCCTGATGATTTGCGGCCACTCCCTTTGAGTGCAAGTAGAGCAGTCCTGCTTTCACAGCTTCTAAATCCAGGGGTAGCGCGCCAGCAAGCACCTGCAGTGCAGGTGTGCTTACCGTGCGGCAAGCTCGTGTGGTTGTCAATAGGATGGTCCTATGTGTCATATCCAGGATTTTCTTGTTGGTTACCAGTGATGTTTTGGTGTACCATACTGCAGCTGCGTAGATTATTGCTGGAATGAAGGTTGACTTATAATATAGCATTAGGGTTCGTTTTTTCAGTCCCCAATCCTTCCTCGTAATCCTAGCCACTAGGGCTGAGTATCTTCTTATTTTCATTCTTATGTGTTTCAGGTGAGGTATGAAGGATAGGTTATTATCTAAGATAACTCCTAAGTACTTCATTTGCTTGGTGAGTTTGATGGTCAGGCCATTTATTTTTATTTGGGGCGGACGCTGTACCTGAAGAGTTCCTTTCAGCAAGATGGATATGGTTTTCGTCGGTGCAATTTTTAGCTGGTTTTTTGTGGCCCAGTATTGTAATTTCTGCATTGCCTCATTGCCGATGTTTTCCAGTTGGACTCTGGAATCTGCCTCAATAGTAACAATGAGATCGTCCGCAAAGGCCTGGGCCTCAGCCAGCCCCAAGTCCTGGCACAGGAAATCGTCCAAGACCATGTTCCAAATGAGAGGACCCAAGACAGACCCCTGCGGACATCCCCTATGTATGTTTCTTGTGATTTTTTGATAATTTGTATTTATTTCCACTCTTCTGCCTGAAAGGTAGTCTTCCATTGCTTTGTATAAGTTGATTGGTACTGCAGCTTCTCTCAGTCTGTTCAGGACGCTCGGCCACCAAAGTGAGTCGAACGCCCCGGCAAAATCGACTGAAATGACCAATAGATATTTTTTCCTGCACTCTTGTGCTTTCCTAATCAGATTTCCAAGGGCATCCACCGTAGAGGATCCTGGCTTAAAGCCAAACTGATTTTTAGCTGCTAGGCCTGCCCTTTCGTAGTGGTTCTGTATCCGCATGTGGAGTAGCCTCTCGTACAATTTACTGACTACTGAGAGCAGAGCGATGGGTCTGTATGATGATGGACATTCTGGGTTCTTAGTAGGATTTTTCAGAATTAGCTTGGTGTTTGCAGTTTTCCATGCTGCAGGGAATTTCCCTGTTTCCAAACATCTGTTGTAGAGGGTGAGTAGGATTTGCGGAGCAATTTCTACTATTTTTTTCAGTATCTCCGGTTCGATCATATCAAGTCCCGGGCATTTGCGGTTTTTGATCCTGGTAGCAGCCGCGCCGAGTTCCTCATGGGTGAAGGGGGGCTCGAGCGCAGGGGTGATATATTTTTCATTTTCTTCGCAAATCTTATGTTGTTCTTGCAGAGTTAGGGTCGCGGGTTCCTTGAAAATTGTGTCGAGTATATTACCCATTGATTGCTCCCAAGTGGTTGTATAGTCTCCTTGCGAGGTCCTTGTGGTGCTGATCACCTCCCCCCTGGGCAGTTTGTTTGTAGTCACCTTGTAAACTACACCCCAGGGGTCAGTTCTTCCTGTCGTGGATACTAGACGCTCCCAGGAACGCTTCTTGCTTTTCTGTATCGCGTCCGTATACTGATTTCTGACTTCTCGATAGCGCTGTCTTAAAGCCTCCACTTCATGTGCAGGCCAAGTCCTACGGGCTCTCTGGAAATCTTTCCTAGCTTTTTGCATCTGGCGTCGAAGCACGGCTATTTCTGGGGTCCACCAAGGAACAGCACCAAGTTTTGGGTTTTTTCTTTTGATTGTTCGATCGCTAATGGTTTGTATTAGGTCTGTAGTCCCCCTCAGAAGGTCATCCGGGTCATTTTGCGGGTTTATACTGGCTGGGTTGCTTTCTATGGCTGTGATGAGCAGGTTTTTGAATGACATCCAGTCTGCTTTGGCAACTGCATATCTGTTTTTCTGTTGGTTTGTTCGTGTTACTGTTGTCAGTTGTCTGATTATTTTAAAGGTGATTGCACGGTGGTCTGAGGTAGTCCATGCCTCCTCCACCTTCCAGTCAGTCACAAATCCCGCCAAGTTCCTAGTAGCTAGGGATACATCGATCGTAGCCTCCCAGAGGGTGTTGCAAAAGGTTGGCAAGTGGTGAGGTTGATTTAGCACTGTCAGCTGTGATCCTGCCAAGTAATCCTCAAGGAGTTGACCATTTTGGGTTCCACGCCTGCCAGGGGTAGTACTGTGCCATGTCGGGGATCGACAGTTCACGTCAGCTCCTATGATGATTTTTTGGTTTGGTAGGATGTCCTGCAGGCATTGAAGATATTCGATTGCAAAATCTATCTGTTGTCCTGGTCTACAATAGAGTGCCACAACGTACAGGTTCCCTAAAGCTGTATTTAGCTGGGCACAGGCGGCCCACTCCGTGCAGAACTGCGTGATTTTAGTCACTGTGATATTGCTGTTCCTTACCAGGACAGCAGCCCATGGGGTGTCTTCAACTGTGTGTATCACTTTGTAGGTGAGCGGGTAGCCTACAACCCGTTTCCCATGCGAGTATGGCTCCTGTAATATGATGACATCGACGTTTTCCTCTTCAGCTTTAACTCGGATCTGGTCGGCTACTGCTCTAGCCCTCTGCGCATTTATTTGAATTATTTTTAGTATACAAAGGGTACTAGGAAAGTTTTGCAATACAGCGTTGTTTATTTAATTTTTTCAAAGTAATTTCCTCTACATTCAATACACCTCTCCATCCTCCGAAACCAATCTTTAAACCAGTTCTGCCAAGTTTCACTAGGGAGTAAACACACTCGTTGTCCCAAGCCCGTAGAAGGTCCTCATCACTGGAAAACTGCCTCCCTTTTAGCTTCATTTTCACATGCGGGAACAGTGCAAAGTCGCAGGGAGCAAGGTCTGGACTGTAGGGAGGGTGCTCGAGAAGTTTCAGTCCTGTCGTGGTCAAATATTCGGTGCAGGCTTTGGTGCGGTGACTGGAGCATTATCGTGATGGAGGTACCAGGTGTCCATTCCTGACTTTGGCCGCAGGTTCTTCATAGATCCAATGACTTTAGGCAGGCATTGTTCAGTATACCACTTAGCTGTGACTGTCTTCTGCTTGTCCAAAACGACACGTTCCACAATTCCACTCGATTTGAAAAATACAGCTATCATTTTTTTCTTTACAGATCGGGATTTTCTGACAATTACGGGTGTGTCGTCATCATCAAAGACCCAAACTTTGTTTTGAGCCTTGGTCGGCAGATCGTAATAGTACAGCCAAGTCTCGTCACCTGTCACGATGTTGTTCACATACCGAGATTGTCCCTTATCAAACTTTTTTAACATCTCCCGGCACCAAGTCACACGTCGTGTCATCTGCTCTTCAGTCAGTTGATGCGGCACCCAGAGAGAACAAAGTTTCTTCACGTGCAAATGATCTTGCAGAATCGAACGAATTGCTGGTGCATTCAGGCCCAAAGTATCCTCTATCTGTTGGTAGGTCACTCGCCTGTTTTCATCAAGCATTTTCCTCACAGCAGTAACGTTTTCCTCCGTAACTGACGTTCGTGGCCTTCCCGGCCTCTCAGAATCCTCCAGAGTGAAATTTCCCCTTTGGAATTCTCTATACCACCTGAATATCGTTGTACGATGTGGACAATCATCATCTAGTGTAAGAGTCATTTCTTCTAAGCACTGGTCTATGGTTAAACCATGCACGAAATTATACAGCAAAACTGTCCTTATCTCATTTCGTGACCACGATGCCATCGCAAGCACTTTACACTCTCACTACTAATGAATAACTGAGCCCATCGACTTGGCGCGGCGGCTAGTATGCACGTATGAACATGTCTCAACATGCAGCAACAAGCAGCTTCCTGTGATTCATTGTTGCATCATATTGCAAAACTTTCCTAGTACCCTTTGTATTTGTGTTGTAAGCTTTAATTTTCGTCCCCATAGTTAATCCTACTTCGGTATAAACTCTTGGCTCGTTGGTACGTGGGACACATGGGGTCTCTCAGTGAATGCTTGTACTCTAGCTTTAAGTTTTTACAGTTTACGCAGGTAGGTCCCACATCTTTGTGGGGACAGGCATTATATTCATGGCCTTTTTCTGAGCAGTGGCCGCATGTTGGGGTGGTTTGTGCACACGTATGCGTGGTGTGACCGAACTTGCAGCAGCGGTAGCACTTCGGAACGACCACACGTTCGTGATATCGGTAGCAGCCCCATTCTATAAACACCCTTGTTTGGTTCTTCAGGGTTTGCCAGGCTTCCGGGGTTAGTTCTACTACCCAGTTTTTGTTTATTCCATCCCTCGCTTTAATGGAATATTTGGGCATTGCTATCTCTTGTGGATTTTTGTTAGGGATTTTACCCTGTAGGTTTCTATGGTAGAGTTCGTACGCTAATTGGTTCGGTGTGATGTCTTTATCTACGTCGTATATTATTATGGCTGGCCCTTTTCTTTTGGGTGGTTCAGCTGTTAGACCCAAAGTGGCTATTTTCGGGTTTTGTATTATTCCTAGCATCTCTTTCTTTGTCTCGGTTTCTATTACCAGTCCTATGCTCCTCATCTTGCGTATTCCTCTGATTTGGGTTTGTTTGAGGTCTTCCTTCATGGTGCTTATTAGTTTTGCCTTAATTTCTTCACTTGTTGTTATTTCCTCGGCATTTTTGGGCCTTAGTATTACCAGGTTTGGCGTTGGGAGGAGTGTCTTTTTCTTTGGCTGTTCGTTTCTTGGCATCTGTGTCACAGTTGGTGGATTACTCAGTGCACTTGCATAGGTAGGGATACGCTGTTGCATTTGTTGTGTAACCCTACATTCCTGGTAGGCCTCCAGTTTGGCTGCATTTCTTTCTGCCTCACTGCGAACCTTGTGGAAGACCGTCTCCAGCTTGGTCCATATTCCTACAATATCAGCCCTAAGGGCAGCTGAGATTCTACTTGCGGAGTCTTTCAGTTTGTTTTCAAGCTCCACCCGGAGGGCCAAAACCTGGTCCAGTACCGTTCCATCCGGCAATCTGGGGTCTGTGGTAGGCTGGGGCTGCTTACTTAATTCTTCGCTGTTCTCTGGTTGGGGGTCCTCATTGTTTTGCTGGTCTTTCGATTCGCTTTGCGATCTTGTCTCCATTCCCGTACTCGGGGCGACATATTTCTTGTATTTCTTTTTTGAAGTGTGTTGTGGCTGTGCTCCATCGTCGTGGTCATTCTTCTCTATAATTTGCAAATCATCATTTTGCTGTAGGATAGGTTGTTGCCTTCTTCGTTGGTGTTCATCTTCTGGCTGAAGTTCAGTCAATTTCTGACTATGGCTAATCATTTTGTCTCAGGTACGGTTTATCGAGACTAATCCGGATTATCGAGGTAGGATCCACACACTCAAGAACCGGCTAGGAATGTTTACAAATGTTGCCGATCGTAAGTCCGTGGCACAATTTCGGGCCTAGCAGTGGTCAATCTAAACTTTTGATTCCCCACAAATGATTGGGGGGGGGGGTTAACCCAAGTATAGTGGGAAAGTTAATGCTGTGAAAAGCAGGTGGTCGCTGCTTTTTGTGGCGATGACGAAGCTACTGCCGAAGGCTGTAGATGGCAACCAGGAGCTCTCGCTAATAGAGGCTTAAGCATTTACACACATGGGGGTCACCCTCCCCACTCAATAATGCAGATCACTGTAGTCACACCCTCCAGTTCAAGAACAATGGGTGAAGCAGAATGTGTGTCGTCGCAGGCCGTCCCAGTGTAGCACGGCGCAGTAAAAAATAGTTCTCTACACTAAGTACATGTTCGAAGCACACGATTTTACAAAATTCGGCAGTTTACGGTACAGTTTGGTGGAGCGGTCTTTCAGCTCAGTTTTAAACACAGCTTGGGCAACTCCCCAGTCAAGTGTAAACTACCAACGTGGCTTCTGCTTTACATCAGTGCCTCTCTATGGCCCTTCTGCCAGCCACATGGTGACCATTGTAGTCTGACAACAAAGGACACAGATAGAAACGCTGGTAATTTACTAAATTCCCAATAGATATTAAAACTAATCTCACCTACGGAATCCTCCAGATAAGCTCTTTCAGGTGGAACACTTTTTTAGACTGATTTAACATTTTAAACACTTCATTTCCACACAAATTCAGGAGCGCGAAATAACGTGTCCGGTCGTAACGGCCGGCCAAGGTCCCGTTTTGTGGGGAGGGGGGCTTGCGATTTCAATAGAGTGGAAGTCAAAACACAACGACAAAAACAAGAATAATAAAAATTCCTTTCCCCACACACCGCCATGTTAATGGACAAGCAAGGAGGATTCACAAAAACAGTGTTGTTTCAATTGACTTAGGACATTCTACCGCAGACTATTACATCATCAGATATGACTAGCCTCAAAGAATATGAGCCAGAAACGAAGAGTAGTGCGTAGTATGTTCCATTATTAGATTCGACGAAGATTTTCCCTCTACCTCTCCACATTAAACTTGGCCTAATAAGTTTGAGAAAGCAATAAGGTGAATTCGACAGGATTTCATTACTTAAGTAAGAAAGTTCCAGATCATTTCCGCGAAAGTGAAGGAGGGAATTTTTGAAAGGCCTTAAATCCTGCAGGATAAAAGCTTTAAAACGTTTCGATCCATTAGAACTAAAACCATGGTAGGTTTTCAAATGGCTTTGTGGAAAAGTTTTGAGTACAGATCTTCCGCAAACAAAGGTGATAAAAATGTAATTGTAACCAGTATAATGAGTTTTGTAACGCAATAATCTTAATTAACTTGTACTGACATTATTCGTAGCCCTGCTAATTAAGAAAACTACACATGCTAGAAAGAAACCAAGAACATATTTGAAATCAGTGCGAACATCTCGCTTAGACACCTGTTTACAACTTTGATAATAAAAAAGTTTCCTTTTGTTGACTAGTGCTTTTGTCATACATTTCTTTATTTACCTATTTCATAAAATATTATTTTCTAGACAAAAAAAAAACTTTCACGTCCTTTATGAACTTAGATTCTGCGTAAACCCTAACTCATATGTTCTTAAAGCCAACATTCAACAATATTTCTGGCACACCTACAATTATGATTAATGTTGTTTTGCTGATTGTATATTTAACATCTTTATATATTACGCCTCCCAAGCATAATGCGTGCACTGCCTTTGACTTTTTTTTAATTAAATGAAACAAAACAATACATATAGGAACTGTATGTTATATTTAAATTGAAAATGCGAATTAAACTGAATTAGTTTTCGTACATTTCGAAAAGAAATCAGGTGTATGTTTAAGTTTGAAAATATTTGAAGTTAGGGTTTTTTTTTTTATCAAAAGAAACCATTCCTGATGATAAAAGAAAATAATAATACTAAAAATGACAAAATTTTTGCAGTAGGCGCCAATAATCACTTGATGACAGAAAATAGAAACATTCAATGACGTCACACTTCGGACAGATTTGACAGGCTGGAACTCTGAAACGTGAAGCTCGCGGAAGCTTTTTTTTTTTTTTTTAAAGACAAGACAAGTCAAGTACGAGAAGGGATATTTTTAAGCAATGCCCTTGTGCGACAGAAATAAAACAAGAATGCAGTAAATCATCTAATAAGGATGCTAAAGAAAATTCATATTCAGACCATTATTATTCGCTAAAAAGATACTATATATGTTGCATCCGTTAGAAAAAATTAAAATGAACAATTCAAGTCGCAATAAAATCGTCAGAAGTTGCTTGGTATACTGTATATAAAATCACAAAATATAATTCATTTCCAACTGAACCATATTCGAGTAATATAAACCAATAAATCAACAGCTTGGAATTTTTATCTTATTATTATTATTTTTTTTTTTTTTTTCAAATAATAAAAAGATAAACGAATCCTACCCACTTTACAACGTCCTTCCTCCAAGTGGTAACGTAGAGGCTCCTCCACTCGCCTATGTTTGTACAGGGCTGAGTTGTGTTGTCACTCTTAAAAAAAGAGTGATTTATTCTCGTTGGTGACGCCAAGAACTCATAAAATGCATTTCAAGTGGTTGTCAGGTGGTCTCGAACAGTTTAGGGATTTCTCTAGCAAACAGATCATAGAATAAAATAATATTTAGACACCACGACGTTTATCAAACTCATTCTAACCCAACTGCTTCTTTACTGGCCAGAAGATCACACTGAATTGAGATCCGGTCTTTATTACTTGTTCCTCTTTTCCCCAGAGAAATTTTTTCATGCCATTGTCTTTATATCCGATACTAGTTCCAAAATTTCGCATCGTTATTGTTATTTTCCAAAAGTTTCATCCCAGTTTAAAATTCTTCTCACTACCAATATCTCAAATAATACAGTATATAGTTTTAACATTATGGTTTTTTTGCATATTTTATTGAGGATGCTGAAGTTAGAGTATAATAAATGATTCAGTCTGTTAAATCATCGGCAACTAAGGATATGTAATGACAGTATGCTGCTACAACAGGATCTAGAAAAGTTGAGCAGATGGGCTGAAAAGTGGCAACTGAAGTTTAACATTGACAAATGCAAAGTACTGCATAATGGGTAGCAGTAACCCCAGAGAAATGTACCAATTGGGTGGTGTTACACTCAGGGTAGTGGAGAATGAAAGAGAGCTGGGGGTAATTGTGCAGTCAGATATGAAATTTTCTGAGCAGTGCAGACAGTCTGCCAGAGTAGGTCATGGGGACTTGTCAATGATATACAGGAATTTTGCGAGCAGGGATAAGGAGGTGATTATCCCCTTGTATAAAGCAATGGTCAAGCTACACCTTGAGTACTGTATACAAGTCTGGAGGCCTCATTGTAGAGTTTCTAGAACGAGTACAGAGAAGGGCAATAAGACTGATGAAGGGAACAAAGGGGTGCTCTTATGGAGAAAGTTTAAGTTCTGCAAATTGCAGCTTCTGTAGGCTAGGCACCAGCGAGGCGATCTGATTGAGGTATATAACGCCTTAGATGGATTGAGCAGGCTCAATGCTGATGGGATTCTTCCTCTTGCTAAGATTACAAACCTGAGGCGGCATAGATTCAAACTGAGGAAAGAAAGTTGTAGAATAGATGTGCGGAAGTTTGCTTTTAGCCAGCAGGTAGTTGATTGTTGGAATAAATTTCCATCTGTTGTTGTGGAAGTTGACAGCTTAAATAAATTCAAGGCAGAACTAGACAAACATTTGGAACGAATGGATTAGTGAAATGGAAAAGGTTTTTTTTTTTTTTTTTGGCTGATGCTCTATAAGCTTGCTTTCTTGCATCATATGCCTCTACTAATGCTAATATTGCTCCGTGTATATTGTCTGTAAATTGTATGTTCTGAGGTTGATTTTATGTTTGCTGGATGAAAAACTCGAGTTTCCTGGAGAAAAAACCATGCCACCCTCGCCTGAGACCAACTAACTCAGCCACGTTGTGAAAAAGACCTATAAAAATTCCTCCCGTCGTCGACAGGATTCGAACTAGGATCCCCCCCCCCCGATGTGAGGAGGACGGCGATCTTAGCAACTGTACTACACACGACGGCGGCTTTGAGATATATTAGCTATGTTTTAATACCGATTAAGATACAGCGAGGATCTGAAATGCTTAGAGCAGCGGTTTTCAAAGTATGTGCAGCGGAACCCTGAAGGTCTGCAAATGTTTTGTTAAGTTTTTATCTTTGATTTTTTTTCATTTATTTAATTTATACACATGTACAATAAACTCCAAAATCCGGCACCCTCAGGAATTGAAGTGCAGGATGCTGGATTTTAGAAGAGTTTTAGAGCAGAGGGGTTGGCAGTTTTGGGAAAGCACATTTCAATGAATATTAAGCATTAACAACGGAACTTATTTACATCTGTAAACATATAAAGTAAACAAGAGATAGTGTTAGTGGTTAAAACATAAATAACGGTTCGATTTGTTAAATGCAAACAAATGACAATACAGAATCACAGCAAATGTTTATTTCTCGCACAAAGCTCGCTAAGTTTTTTTTTTTTTTTTGTTGTTGTTGTTTTTGCGGCCATTATATAAATTTTTCATGCAGCTGATAAAGCAAGCTGTGGTTATTTGTAATGGTGGCGAAAAACTTTGTGCGGAATTAAAATATATTATTCGTGCACGTCAGTAAACCGCTGTTTATGGATGAGATAAACCATAGATTTAATTAAACATGCATTTTTCCAGTTGCTCCTGCTGCGAATATGTCAAACTGCTCACCACCTCCCACCAGCGCTGTTTTCCCACTTAGATGTAATTTGCAAGAGCAGTTTGCTCTAGGTTACAAAGTTTGCCGAAGAAGCAGTAAAACTCATCATCATATCATTATAGGATGCCGTCCCATCTGTGGTTGGCGATCAGCATCTAACAACATTCCATAGTTTTGCCTGTTCATTGCTTCAAATTATCCAGCCATGATATCCAGCCATCTTCTTCCTCAGCCATGATTATCCAGCCATCTTCTTCCTCTGGTCCGCGCGGGTAGCACAGTGGTATCGTCACCGTCCTCCCCACACCGTGGAAAAGGCCTGGGTTCAAATCCCGTCGATGGCGTGAGGAACTTTAATGGGCTTTTTTCACTCCGTGGCTGAATTAGTCGGTCTCAGGCGTAGATAGCAAAGTTCCCCTTCCCTCGAAACTGGGAGTTTTCATCCAGCAAAACAAACAAATCGACCATAGAACACAGGCAATTAACAGACATAAGACACAGCATGGCAGATGAATTTAATTATTCGTGTGGCCTAAAAAATAATATTTTTTTCCCTCTTCCTCTTACCATTAATTCTTCCAGTCAGAATGATTTGTGGGACTGCATATTCTTCTTGATGTCTCATAATGTGACCAAAAAAAGTTTTTAGTTTCTCAAGAAACAGCAATTTAGAGACAGCAATTTCCTTTCTCTGCCGATTGATCTCACCATTTCCATATTTGTAACTTTTGCTGTCTATGGAATGCGTAATATTCTTCTATACATGTACATCTCGAATGCCTCCAATTTCTTAATTTTTGCTTTCTTTAATGTCCAAGTCTCGCAACCATAGAGCAGTGTGGACCAGATGTAGCACTCCATCACTCTTAGTTGAAGATTTAGATCCAATTGCAGATTACATAAAACACCTTTCATTTTGCAAAAGGACGGTCTTGCTATTTCAACTTTTTTTTTTAATTTCAGTTGAATCATCCTGTTTGTCATTCATTTCTCTTCCTAAATAGACATAACTGTTAACGTTTTCAATCAGTCGCCCATTGATCCATAAGTGTGAGATTTGTATGATTCTTGGGGCCAACTGCCATCCATTTAGCCTTACTGAGATTTCTCTGAAGACCCTTAGGATTTATCTGAAGATTCTTCGGATAAATCCCAGTTAAACTAAATGACAGAAATATCACCTGTTTTGGCACGCATTCTGAAAGACAAATGAGATCGTTGATACCAATGATGGACTGCTTTCTTAATATTTTCGGATTGTAAAATGATGAATTTTTTTATATGCTGGATTTTAAATAATTCCGAATCTTACAGCATGTGTGTGTGTGTCGGATTTTACAAACTTCCCAGCATTACCATTTTTAATTTATTGTTAATTATTACTGTTTTTAGAGATATATTAGGTTTCTGTGAAAAAGTTTCGATTTTAAAAAGGATTCAGAAAACTTTATCAACAAAAGGTTCCCACAAACCAAAGACAGTTTGAAAAATACTGTTCTACCTCTTACATCAATATAGAAGAGATATAATTAATCTTATACGTACTCATGCTGGTCATACTATGTCTGCTGTTAGTCCCACGCATCCTGCCATGACGGTGTAAGATGTAGATCTTACAAATTAAGATAGAAATATTTGTTTTGCTGAATAAATCCAGGCAGGGCAATGGAAAGTGAGGATTAGCATTAATGCCCGAGTATTAATTTAAAGATAGTAAACATTAAGATTGGATATTTAGTTTAAATGCAAATAAGGTTAAAGTTTGAAAAACACTGGATTTAGTAATGGACAATTTAGGCGTGGGAATTAAAATAGTGGCTAAAAGTTAAACAATTAATTTAAATAATCCAGGAGAACAAACAGATACAGCGCTATGACTAGAGAGAGAGAAGGGGTGCCATTTGAGAACAGGCGTGAAAGGATTGCTGAGGGAAAGAACAATAGGACATGAAACGGGATTTACGAAGCGTCTCTCTTGATCTAAGCCACCGTTAATACCAAAACAGGAAAGAGTGGACGTCCAGTGTTCGCGTCAAAAGAAAACAGCGTCAGGCTGACTGGTGGTATCTGAGTGTTTCGATATATTTAGAGAGAAAAGTGTGAAAACGAAAATGAGTGTTTTCGGAGGTTACCAGCAAACATGAAAAGGTCATACTGCCGTGTAAAAAAAATAAGAAATTTCTAGAGAAGGTTTGGTTTGTGCGCTAGGGAGACAGCTTGAGAGAACTGTTTTGGCAAATAGAAAGAAATGGAAAAATTAAACAGAATATGGGGATTTTTTTTTTTTTTTTTTTTTTTTTTTTTGATTTGGTAGTTGTTGGCGCATCGGCTTCTGTGGCCATATTGCACCTCCCAAGGTTTTTGCAGTACTTTGATCCAAGCCCGAGGCGGGAATCGAACCCGCGACCTTTGCTATGGGGATTGATTGGAGTCTTTGGGGGAGACATTCCAAAACCTGAGGGAAAGTAAAGTTCGTGGGGAGAAAAATTGAGAGAGTGTCCATTCTGTATCTGACTTCTGTGTGGTGTGGTGGAAGGAGAGAAGGTCGTGAGTTGTGGGTCGAAGTAGAGGCAGGCGAGTTTGGTAATGTAGGACTTGTAGAAAAAGTCTGAAGAGTAGCTCGCGAAGGAACCGCTCAGGGATTCCAGCTCCCACCCGTAGAGAATGAGCCAAGAGTGTACACATGGGCCTATATAGCCAACCTGAGATGGTGCGTCCTGTCCGCCACTAGGAAAAGCAGAGTGCCCAAGAAATGGAGAAAGCCAGAGTGCCACATATCTGAAGTAAGCCTGTTCGCCATGGAAAAACCCAGAGAGCCACACAACTGAAGTAAGCCAGAAGGAAGCCTGAACGCAAGGAATGTGGGATCAGCGGTAAATTCGGAACGTAAGTCTGTTCCTTGTTTTTTTATTGAACCTCGAACTCTTGGACTCATAATCTGAACTCCTGTAAGAAATGATTGACAGTTCTTTGTAACGAAGTTAAATTTGAAATAGGCAAGTTAGTACTTAGGTTGAGATAGTTTGTTATGAATGTAGATGATTATGAATTAACTTAAGGGTGGTAAAGGGGATGACTAAACTGATAACTAAAGAGTAATTAAAGTAGAATGAGGGATTAATAGTGAATATTACTGATGTAGGAGGATACCAGTTGTAAAAATCATTTCATGTGTTAAAGGCTAGAAACAAATATTCTAAAAGAGTAATAAGAGCTGAAGTAAATATTACTGATAACAGAAAATAAAATTGGTAATGTAAGAGAAAGATTGAGTAATCATCGAGGATTCAAATTAAGTAAAATACAACTGATACAAAATCATTCGTAATGTTCAACTGATACAAAATCATTCGTAATGTTCAACTGATACAAAATCATTCGTAATCATTAATGTTCTGCTAACACCCGCTTTACACACCCTAGAATTTGGAATTTTCTGAAAACTGCAGTCAGATTTGCGTTTGTGGGGTGGGATTGTGACTTCAGTAGGGTGTTCAGTGAATTGAAGTTATAATTATAAAATATTAATCCCCCCCACAATGGACATAATGTAATTTTTCATTTGTTACTAATAGGCTATGGTACATTCGATAAAGATTTATTAAAATTATAACTGCATCACATACGGTATGAGACATGCGATATAACAGGATGCACCTTAATATAAATTCTACAATCCATGTCATTTGCACGATGATTGTTCAGTACACATCCATAATCACCTAAATTATTTTAGGTGATTATTATTATTATTATTATTATTATTATTATTATTATTATTATTAATATCCATATGATGCAAGGAAGCCTGAGGCTTATGCTGCACCAGGAAAAAAAAAAAAAAAAAAAGTTCCCGAGTAACCCTGAGAGAGAGAGAGAGAGAGAGAGAGAGTCAAAAGTAGAAGGGAATCACCAAGAAAGAGAAGAATGATGAAATCCAGCTCAGGACCCTGGGTGTGCCAAGCCCATACTCACCAGATGTGAGCCCCCGGGGTTATGGTTTACCAAATGGCTTACCAAAATTTTCACTACAGCAGTAGAGAAATTTTTTGGTAAGTGTACAACTACTTGTGGTCCTGTTACAGGGCCTACAGCAGAAGAAGCTGTAACAATAGACAGAGTCAAGAAAATATCCCTAATCTGCATACTGTTTTTCCAAGGGGTACCTAAAACAATATGTAATTCAGGAGATGAGTACACTTTAGGAGGACTGACCATCCTATAGTACTGCCGCACAATGGAATAAGCTGCATAATCGACTCAATCCACAGAACTATCCTGTTAATCATTACCATAGCCTGCAGCACCACGAACACTGTTGCCCTACAGATCGTGGCCGGAGCCCTTCCTCTTGACCTGCACATCATACGCACTGGAATAACCTATTATATGACCAAAGTCTTACACTCATCTAGACTGAGGCCTGACGTAGCCGAGTGGTCAGGGGCGAGCGTGCATAGCACGCGTTCCTTGATTGGATCGGAGTTCAAGCCCGTGACTACTAAATAAGATAAATATTTGTATTGAGGATTGATTGTAAACTCTACTGACTTGGTTGTCGTGCCGGAGTATAAACAGAAAATTTATTTACACAGTGGATAACATCGCAACCCACAAGGCTGAAAAGAACAGGCTGCAGAAATACCTAAAACAAACCTGGCAATACCGCTGGACAAGCACAACAAAAGGAAATATCACCAAAAAGTTCATCCCGGACGTATACAGAGTATACCCCCATTCTCCCAACCTGGCTGCAACCCGGACTTTACACGACCAACCTCCTTACGGGTCATGGGGCTTTCAATGCAAACTCACAGTATTGGGAATAGTGGAGGACCCGCGCTGTACTTGCCGGGAACAAGAAAGCTGCGTGCACATTATGTTTGAGTATGCCCAATAGGAAGACTTAGATGCAGACTAATGACTAGAGTTCATTAACTACCGAGGGATCTTCAGTCATATCTACTAGATATACAAGAAGAATACTTCGCCTTAACTGGTTTTGCCCGTGGATTATTTACCAGGCGCCAAACACTAACCGCCACAAACGACCTTAAAGGAATGAGACAAATTAAACCAGCAAATAGCAGCGAGACAACACAGAGACCCGACTATACAGACCTTGGACTGACTACAAAATGTACTGGAAAAAACAAGTGACAATATATTGTCTAACCACAAGAGGCATAATTACCGCCAGTGGAAGCGAAAAACACCTTTACATAGTCGTGACATCAGAACAAAGGGACACTACCCCAAGACCTTGCAGACCCACTACATAACGACAAAAGGTAGTGTAAAGACTAGTAAACATCACGGAAGGGATAAATCCCCATAGTGACAGCCAGTAGACTTGATTATGACCCCAAGAATAACCAGATAATAGACAGTCTGGAAGGATGACATCCCAGATTTAACCCCCTATTAGTGTCCCACCTGGACGGAACTCAATGAACAACTCTTCCGGGCCTGCAAACTGACGGAGACCATATACGGTGACGCTCTTCCGCCAGGAAAGCCCATTGACGACCCAAATCCGCACCCTCTTGAGTGGATCTTTCTTCCCAAACTCCTGGGGAGGAAGGTAGAGAGGCTTGCCTCTCCTCCCCAATTTTCTCACTCTGGTGGGGCACGGGCATGCCTCACTGCCTGCAGGGGCCATTGCTCTATCGGCCCCCTTACTTCGTCCAATTTATTCTCCCAGTCTTCAGCCTCTCCCCCAAAATTTTGTCTTCCACAGCGTTCAGCCTCATACATCAAAAATTAAAAGGGAACATGAAAATTCTTGCCCGAACCTATTTGGGCTTTTAAAACTCACTTTTTACCGTACAGCCTCATGTCGCATATTATTAATACTAACTTGTTAAGTATCACTGATTCCAACCGCGATCTTTTTTTTTTTGGTCCTAGCCACAAAAATCTCAGGAAAATAAGTGGCAGACCCGCCAGAGTACAAATATTGGTAACACCAGGCCGGCCTCCCCGTGTTGGGTATTGGTAACGTCGAGTATCACTAGGGATCCGGCGGCTAACAGGCCGGACGAACAATGGGCACAACATACTACATAGTACATGTCCCACACACTTTTAAATCCCTGGCTTGTCCGATACATAGAACATACGCGGAGATGGGAGAATTCCCAGGAGCCTTCAGATTCTCAACATACCTAATAATGAAATAAGCTCAAAGGGAACATGATAATGGGGTAAGTTATAGGTTATAGACCAAATTAATCCTAGAAGAATGATAAAAATTTCTTTCGGCAATATGAATAGGGTAGCAAGTACGACTATCTCATTATGTGTGACTTCAACCTACCTCTTGTAGATCCAGGAATGGCGCTAGTTTCTGGCGCCTGGGGCAAAACCTTGTCACGGCGCGTAATTCATATCGTATCTTAACACGCATATATATGCAGTACCGTATCTAGCAGCGCCTATGGCATGCGCCTCACTTATGCCGGGCCTGCTCAGTAGACCTACTTCATATGCGAGGACCAGAAATATTATACTCACTAAGGGGCCAAGAAATATTATACTCACTAAGGGGCCGAGCTGTGCCAAAAACTTGACAATGAACACAATACCATAAAATCGATTGCATCAAAAGAAACTGGTATTAAAGAGATTCGATATAAAGAGGAAGAACTACAACTGAACGTTATGTTTCTTGGGCTCCCTTAAGTGGAATGACTACTGTATGGTGTCTGATACAAATACACTACGACAAATGTTCACTCCTCAAAGTCCCAAAAGTATTCATACTAGTGGCCAAATTCCATAAACGTGAGACACCAAAATGGATGACAGGTGAGGATAAGAGTTTCATTGATCGAAAGAAGTAACATGAGACAGTTAGAAAAATCACGTGATTCTGATTTCTTTAAGCATTTTAATAGAATGGGTAACAACGCCATTAGTGGTGGAAGAAAGGCAAAAGTTCTAAAAGTTTCTCATAATCAGTCAAAAGCTGATTATGAGGATGTACAGCAAAGAGAGCTAAAAACGGAGATAAGGAGTTTTCATACGAAAGCACGAGAAAAAAAGAGTAAATCCAACAGTTCCCTTAATTATTTTCAGTAGTAAGTCCAGCAGATATGATAAAATGGATTTAACAGGTACTTCTCATCAATATTTACAATCAATAGCAAGCTGGAAATTGGAGAAAATGTTAAGGTATCATATTGTCGTAAAATAAGTGATATGATAATCCCGAACAAGTGTTTATTAGAAAAGCTACTGAGATTAAAGGAGAGCAATGCTCCAGGGGCAGATGGCGTATATTTAGTTGTAATTAATGGGTGCATATGAGTGTATCAAACCGGAAATCCTTATGAGGGCATGGCTAGGTTCCAGGAAAATTCCCTTAGTCTATGGTTAAGAATGTATTCAGGACCATCTGAAAAAGAATGGAATCTTGACTAGATCCCAGCATGGTTTGTTAAGTGGAGGTAATGTCTGACCTATCTGATAAATTACTATGATGTAGTCATTAAGCAGCGCAGTACAGATAACAATTTTGACATGATACACTTAGTGATACACTGAATGTGATCTCCTCATCCGTAATGGACTATGACACATAGCTCGCAGTATAAAAAGCCGAACAGGTTTGTACGCTAGGACAGTAATAATTTGCATCTGATCGTGCAAGTCAAGTAACAGTTATGGGACGTAGTAAAAATATCAGGGTGTTTCAAAGGGACATGATTGTAGGAGCTCGTACGTTGGGTGCTTCCATGTAGGAAATTGCACGTCTTGTCGGTTGCTCACTGCCCATTGTGGTTAATTAAGGTGTACAAAGAATGGTGTCGAACGGGTCAAACCACCTCCTGCCGACAGAACTGTAAAGGATTACGCAGGGTGGATGTTAGTGGTGAGCGAAGGGCGCAAAGCGTTATACGGGCTGAAGGGCAGGTCACTAAGCGACAACTGACATCGCAATACAATATGGGGAATGCAAGAATGCCCCAAAGGACAATGCACCTCACACTCAGATAGGTTCCATAGCAAACGACCCATATGACACCCTCACCTCACCACTGATCGTCGTCGACGGCGAATGCTGTGGCGTCAACAACCTGCCGATTGGACACTGGAGGACTGGAAACGAGTGTGCTGGTCGGATGAGTCCAAATATCTGGTGCAACACGCTGACGGACGCTTTCGTGTGTGGTGCAAGCAACACGAGTCCACAGACACATCGTGCATATGGACCAATGTTTTCCCGGTGAGGTCTACGGGCAGCTCTTAGGAGACCATGTGCACCATGAGATGTTGCATTTTTTCTCAGACAGAAACGGGATCTTCCAAGAAGATAATGCGCCGTGTCATCGAGTCCCGCACTGTGCATTAGTGATTCGAGGAACACAGTGAAAATACCCATCTTGATTAGCCTCCAAATTTGCCTAACCTCAATCCAATTGAATGCCTGTGGGATGTCTTGAAATGGAAGTGAACAGTATGGACACGCAACATCATTTATTCCGCCACTGTGGAGAGCCTTGCAGGCGGCATGCAGTTCCCTATGGACGTCTTCAAACATCTAGTGGAGTCAATAGCTAGGCGAACAGCGGCTGTTATCCTTGTGACCGGTAACCCAACATATATCCTTGTTATCCTTGTGACCGGTAACCCAATATCGTGATAGTAGGTAGGTGGTCATAATTTAGTGATCACCGAGTTAATAACTAAACTTTAGTACAGCTTATGATATGGTCCCTCATGAAAGGTTGTTTTTTATAAACTGGAAGAAAGCCGTCGTAGTAGAGTGGTCAGAAGCGAAGGTATATAAGTCCACGTGCTTAGAATGACCGTGGTTCGAGCCCGCATGACTATTAATATGGTGCTGTCTCTTGTATTTTCTCTATCTTGCGGACTCCTCTGACCGTGTAATTGTCTCGGAGTATAAGCAGAAATTTATTAAGTTGGAGTTACTGGTAAGATAGATTCTACGCTGGACTGCAGGCTCGCTAAAAGATAGAAGACAGAAGGTTGTCATAAATGACGAATAATCTAGAGTAACAAGCGAGGCCCCTCACGGATCGGTGTTGGTTTCCCTCCTATTTCTAATTTTCATAAATGATATTGATGAGGGTATCTAAGGTAAGGCTGTCAAAGTTTAATGATCATTAAATTGGGAACGGTGATAAGTTGAGAATAACGAATCTGAAACGAATAAAGAATCTGAAATACGTTCAGATTTTTCTTAATAAGAATCGATATACATATGCTTTCCAGTGCTTTTCAAATGTAGCACTTATATTAGCGCTACAGGCCATGTTTCTTCATAAAGGATTGAATCGATTGCACATATGGTCCGAAAAATGGCAACTTATACATTTCCATGTAATGTTTTTACATGTAAGCGTATAAAGTTATACATCTCCATGTAATACTTCTAGATGTAAGCATCTAAAGTTAGGCATTTCCGTGTAATGCTTCTACGTATTTATGCATCTCCATATAACGCTTGCACATGTATGGTTTTTCTACATCTCGGTGTAAGGCTTGTAACAGAGAACTGGATCTCGTGAAGTCCATCTGTGGGAAGCCGATTGTCGAATATTGGCAACGTTGCCTCCCAATGTGGTGGAGACAGAAAATATGACAAAGTTTTAAGCAAAATTAGATGATTACCGCTTGGGAATGGAAACTATGAATATAAATATATTTTTTTTATAAAGGGGAAAAACGGTTGCTTTCTTGCATCATTCGGCCTTACTAATATTAAGCACCAAATGTAGGAACGCATTAGTGTTCATGGTAAAAGCATTCCAGGGGCGATCTATAATTACTGCCATCATGGAGAAAATGGTCATGAAAACAGCCTTTTAATAATTTGCAAATTTGTCCATGTGATACTTATTATTGGCCAGTAAAAAAAAAAAAAAAACATGACCAAAAATCACCTGAACGTCCATAAAGATCTGCCCAATCGATCCAACGAAAACTGTCATTTTCAGAAGACGCAACGACACAATCAATTAGATTGCAGAGCAGCATTTTTCCACCTATATATGAATAGAAATACTTCTTTTCCTCGACGACTATGGATGAACCTAGATTAACCATTTTTACCTGTAAAACTAAAGAATGGTCCAAACAATAAAACATTTCCTGTCATCATCATCATCTCCCGATGAAGGACAAGGATGACAGTATCTTCCGAAAAGGAGATAGTATAGATTTTTTGGAACAACGTAGTGTGACCAGTACAGATTATTTTATAAAACCACCACCACCATCACCAGTTATATTAGTTAAATTTTCTATCTGCGTGCAGATAGCAATAAAAAAGATCAAGGAATGCTGACCAAGGTGTACTCCTGCTCCACCACATCGCCGCTGCACACAATTCATATACTATACTTCGATTACAAATGGCAAGCACCTTAAAATTATTCCACATTCGCTACTTTCACTTGACCTTTCCCATTCAGATTTACTCTTCCCTCCACGACAAGCGTTTTCTTGATGATGATGACGCAAGGATTTCTAAGACTGAGGTAATAGTCTCAAGAGCAACCATATCTGCACACTCTACAGAAATGACCTTGGAAGATATCTCCATCGGTGAAAGATATGTCTCCCCAGATGGTAGTTACACTTCTTAAATGTAGAAAAGGTTTAATGTATGTATCTGGTTTCAACTTTCTATCACCAGCAGGAGGATTTGGATGAATATTTCTGATGAATGATCACTGAGCCGTCCTCCTACTGTAAAATCGAATAATGCATGGAATACGTTCAGATGTTTCTTAATAAGAATCGAAATATCTATGCTTTCCAGTGCGTTTCAAATGTAGCACTCATATTAGCGATACCTTGAGCAGATACTAGCATCGTCACCATACAAGAAAAAGGCTGATCCCTTTTTCTTGTATGGTGAAGATATGAATGAACGGTCTGGCTTTTCGATATAATTATCTCAAGTATAGTAATCCATATTTCTTTTAAATTTCATAATATTTAACATAACTTTTATTTACAATTATCACAGACCCACCACCCACCAACAGCCTAGCCAGTATGATAAATCGCAGTCTGCCACTCGTTTGGAGAGGTCTCTATTCAATTTCCGTCCATGACTAGAGGAATTTCTAAAGTCCTCTTTATTCGAGATTGTAGTTAGGCAATCTGATGTCGAGAGAAGGTTTTTCCAGTGAGTTATTATTCAACTATCACATCCTTTCGTGGAAGTTTAGCCGGAACGATAAATTGCCGTCTGTCAGACTTGCAGAAGTCTGGATTCGATTGCCATCAACGATCGGAGGAATTTTTAAAGTCTTCTTCAATCGAAGTTGTAGTTAGCTAATTTCAAGTGAAGGGTAGGTTTTCCCCGTTAGTTATTCTAGGTTTTCCAGCCCCCGCATAACATTCAAATCGGATGGCCAACACACACTCCTACAGATTACACATATGAATATGAGAGACCAGCTTGGATGCGTTAATATAATCATTTGAATCAGATTGGCTATTTTATTTTTATAGCTGTCATGTCCTGGATGAAGACGCAATATGTAACGATGGACTGGTAAGGCACGAATGTTTCATTCAGCATAAAGGTTTTGGTATTGAAAGTATATATGAATCTCCAAAGAATTACATGAGATCTAGATGAGCTTGTATTAGTAAGTAATAACGAAACTTTCATATTTCTTAAACATTGCCACATATTCATGGTTTAAGCTAACGACTAAATGCGAGTCGAAAAAGATGGAAGAAGCGTGTGTTTCAGAATCTGTTTCTATATTTTTAAGTATTCAGTGAAACTTCTCCAAACTTTTCTCAATAAATTTGGGGGGGTGGAGAGAGAGAGGTAAAGCGCATCTCTAATGTTTTTGCCTCTATACAAGCATCGTAAGCAATCCTATTTTGCTTAAAATTCGTGCAATGAAGAGAATGGCTCATTCTTTTATTTTTAATGTACAAGCGCTGGATCAACCATTATATTCCAATAAACATTAAAGCAGAAAGTAAACCAGTCTTACCAATGAAGTATTTATCAAACCCTTCATTTTTAGCTGGCTAAGGAAATGAAGTTTCCCTCTCATTAATAATAAACATGTTCGTTTTAAAATTTCGGTTCCATAGTAGAGGATGCAGTTCTTACTTCTTTTTAAGATGCTATATAGTCATTTTTACAGAGGAAGCTTGTTTCCGAACTGTTCTGCAGCATACAAACTTTTATGAACAGGCATTCTGTTCTTATAAACTGATAGATATCCTTCATAATGCAATGGCAACACTTAATGATGTTCTTTTACTGTATCTCCGATTTTGTAAAATTTTCTTTCGGTTTTAATACGTACTTCAAAAATATTTAGATAAATAAGAAGTGCCAGAATAGATTGCTTGTTTTTCGTTGTGTACGTAAACTTTAATTCAAAGTCACGTTGAGGATGAAAATAATCGATTTTTGGTAAACGACTGAGTATAGTCAATTCCTTAATGGTTTTTATATTTTATATATATTTTTTTCAGGATTTTCGACTTCCATTCTCTTTATTCCACATTTATCAGAACTGCACATTATTGTATACAAATCAGATGTATATGATAATATAATTAAAGATCTTATTCTCAGCATTTAAGATTTCTTAACAATAAACTTGGTCAATAACTTAGTTGGAATCTTAATGAATCTTAGTTCGGTCTTAACGCCCACTGCATATAGGGTGTGGGATATCTCTCACGAATTATTATTTATATGGATATGTGAGTGAGACTCAGGACTCGTATCTTATTAATGTATATGGAGGAGGGAGATAAGAAAATATAATTTATGATATATTACATGCATGTTATATATATATATATTACATAAATATATTACATGGCCTTTACAGCAATAATTAGAGAGTTTTTTTTATATGCAGTGGTATCATGAGATGGGAATCAGTAAAAGACTGGAGACAAACATAAAAAAGAATTTCAGATTTTTTATACATTAGCACGATAAACAAACAAAAAATTATGCCAATATGGTGTGTAATTCCATAGTATTCAGAGTGTCACCCACATACTAAATACTTCGAAATTATTTCTTGTAAACGTCTTGATGAAACAACAAAAGGACAAATGGTTACGTTAGTTAACAAATGGAAAGGAACAATTACTAACAAATTGTATGAACTACACTTCGGAAGGGGCACTGGACCGTTGAGATGCCCTCTTCCATTGCTTAATAAGTTGAAGTTTTTAGGTTAAAACTACAAAACAAACAATGGTGCCCGGCCAAACCATGAAAAACAGCCCCAGACTATCACACTGCCCACACAAATTTCATTTTCGGCTAGACACAGTCCAGCATGTAGCTTTCTCCAAGCTTCTGCCACACTCAGGCACAGCCGTCAGACTAGCACACCATGATCGTTACTCCAAAGCACAGCTTTCGATTGGTCTATGATCCAAGAATGGTGGGCCTTATACCAAGCCAGATGGCGTTTGGCATTAGTCGAGATGACTAATGATGTCGACAGCTGTACAACTATGGTAACCAATATCATGCAGCGCGATGCGCATTGTACCGGTGCTGGCATGTGCCCCAATTGTCTCAATGAGGGCAAATGTGTGCTGCGACGTCGATCGGTGTTCCGAGAAGACGATTATTTGCAGGGCTATCCTCTCACGTTCCGTCAGCGTTGGAGGTTTTCTGGGTCTTGACAGTTTCTGTACCAGTCCGCTTCCATTTACAGATCACATCACCAATCCTTCGACCTAATCCTTAGGTCGACGATTGGTGACGTGATGGGCAAATAACTACGGCGATTGAAATATCTCATTCACAATCGTACTATCCTTCTCGAAGGCCTACAAGCATATTTATGGTTCTGCCTGAAGTGATCAGCTATTAACGGAGGGATGTCCAGATATTAATTGTAGAGCAATGTATTTAGAGATTGCCTAGCGGATTACTGAATCTTCTATGTTAGATAATAAAAATTAAAGTTTAAGATGATCTCTATAGAAAGCAATTAGTAAAATCAAGACTAACTGAAGATTATCAGAAATAACCCTGGAGTATGCTTCCCAGATGTGGTCATCCCATTTCGGTTATAAAATTCTATGGTTAGGGAAAAGTGCAGAAAGGTGATAAAAAATATTTATACAATATTAAGAATATTGATTATAATAGTAAGTGCTATCTGAAATGGCGTGAAGAGTTTTCGACTGATACCCTTTAGATTAGAAGGACCAAATTAGATCACATCGCCTTAAATTAGCTGGTTAATTATAACATCACTAATACTAAAACTCAATTCTTCAATCAATTTTAATTTCCCAACCAGAAGTGCGAGAAAACCAAAATTAACACAGAAGAAAGCCGAAATTAAGATATTCATATTTGATATTTGAAATTAAGACATAAGTAGCCAACAGTGAAAATATAAAGCTTTATTAAATTAATTTATTAAAAAGATAAACAATGCTAATGGTTTACCTATTTAAGAAGAATATTGCCGTTTTCCTTAAGTATATTTTCCAAAGAGAAAAATGGCTATTTCTGATATGCTTCCATCAGTGCAGTACCCAGGTTTTTCCTTGAGGAGGAGCAAATGTGACAAAATAGGCGCTTTTACTGTCTGTTTGTAATATGGTCTATTTCCCTGTCAAGAAATTGCGTACCCTTCCATAGGCGCCATTTAAGGCAAAATGTTGCAGTGGGAGCATTTGCTCCCCTTGCAACGGTTGAGGTGAGTTCACGTGTTGATTCATTGATGGCTCACAACCAATATCATTATTATTATGATATTGGATAGGTTCAGAGACATCAGTGTGTGATATAGGATAGGTTCAGAGACAGCAGCGAATCAGCTTAATACCAATTGAAATAAGAACAATTATGATTATATCTTGCACTAGTTTTATTACAAACTATAAAAATTTGGCTTTCAACTACTGCACCAGTAGTTCAATCCAAACCGGTCCATTCTAGGTTTATATAACTACAATTTTAGGAATTATATTACGACTTTGCACGGTAAAACTGAATTGTGCGAGAGAAATCTGTGTGTGTGTGTGTGTGTGTGTGTGTGTGTGTGTGTGTGTGTGTGTGTGTGTGTGTGTGTGTGTGTGTGTGTGTGTGTGTGTGTGTGTGTGTTGCCGGCTTGCTGGCAAGGGGTTCTTTGGAATGTCCTATTGAATGTTCTATTATCCTATTGAATGTCCAAAGTGAGTTTGGTTCCAAACTCACTTTGGACATTCAATGCATGGTTGTTGAGGTTGTCCATGGTACATGTGCAGTTGTGGCTTACCTCCCCGTAGTGCAGACGGACACTGGGCAGGCTTTCCAGGTGATCGCCTTCCTGGTGACAAAATGGCCAGAAACAACTAAACAACACAGCAACACACACACACACACTGCACAGACATAACACTACACACATTTCTGGCCTTTTACCGAGTTCTGTGTTCATCACAGTGTACCAAGGCGAAGTTGAACTGATGTTCAGGTGCCGTCCTACATAAGATACTATAAATGTCTACATGTCTGTCCGAAGTAAGAAAATTGAGAAAACTTTGATAAATCAACCTTCAGAAAACGTCCGTCTGATTCTACAGACTCTATGGGCCATATTGATGAAAAATCAACTGGCAAAGTTTGTTAAAAAACAAGGTTCATCACGCTGGCGCCTTTATGAAAAAAAAAGCAAAACGCAATAGGTAGCCTTTACTTGTAGTCAGCAGGTTATATTTAAATCATAAAAATGATAAAATAAAATATGTTAAAGCAATCTATAATAAAGATCAAATCTTGACACAATATTGTAAAAACAACTGGAAATCAAGATCCCTGGGATCTTGGACACAAACTTCTTATGAAATTAGTTCACAGACTCTTTCTTAATGATGATTATAACTCTTGATTCTGTCAGAATCATTCTGGGGTTAGGAAAGGTAATTAGCAACATGATTCCATTTCTATTCCTTTGTTGACTATGGAAGAGCTTAAAAATGCGTTTCTTTTATGAGTAACAACAAATCTCCAAGTACTGATCTATTGGAAAGGATTTTCATAAAAAGATTTTTTTTCTATTAGGCCAAACCATATTTGAAACTCTTCAACAAGGGTTTTGAGGCTGGGATCCCTGTTATTTGGAAGTCTGCTCTCAAATAATCCAAAAACCAAGAAAGCCACCAAGTGATCCTAAATCATACAGGCCTACCGCCCTATTATAGCTGGTTAAAGAAGTAATGCAGAACCATCTAGATAGGAGTACAGTTATGCTTCAGTTGCATCTTGGGTTTGTCAAGGGGCGATCTTGTCTGACAAATTCGTTTGGATACTATAATGCACTAACAAAGAAACTGGCTAAAAAAGTATTTTGAAACCATATACTAGGATTTCAGAAAAGCTTTTGATACTACTGCACATAATAGATAGCTGTACAAATTGGAGCAATGTGGCAATAAGGGCAAATTTTACTGCTATAAATAAAGGGATAGTTGAGTGGGAGAAGACAAGAGTTATTATCAATGGACTCTGCCCTTCATGGACTAATGTTACTAGTGGAGTTCCCCAGGGTTCGGTGCTGGGCCCGTTGTTGTTTACTGTATTTACGAGTATTAATGATATCGATGAAAGTATATCAGGCTTACTGTCAAAGTTTGCAAATGATACGACGGTTGGAAGGGCGATTAATGATAGAAATGGCAGTATGCTACTGCAACGGGATCTAGAAAAATTAGGTAGTTGCGCCGAGAAATGGCAATCTAGATTTAACATTGAAAAATAGAAAGTATTGCACATAGGTAGCAATAATCCCAGGTAAACCCATCGTGTGGTACTACCATCAGTCGAAAATGAAAAGGATCTGGGACTAATTATGCAGTCAGATATGAAGTTTTGTAAGCAGTGCAGACAGGCTGCCAGGACAGTACAGGGGTTTTGTCAACGATATACGGGAATTTTGCTAGCAGGGATAAGGAGGTGATTATTCCATCATGTAATGCAATGGTCAGGCCACATCTTGAGTACTGTATACAGGTCTGGCAGCCTCATTTCAGAAAGGATGTACAGCGGATGGCGTGAATAGCACAGTTGCTAGAATCGCTTTCCTCCCCACAATGGATGGAAAAGACCTGATTCGAGTCCCGTCGATGACATGAGGAATTTTTATGGGCCTATTTATTTATTTATTTATTCAGTTAGAGCTCATAATCTCGCCCCTGGACAGCAAAGTGCTAGTGGGGTTTACATTAGTGCCAAGTCAGTAATTATAATAATGATTAAAAGGCTCAAGGGATAAATGGTTAGTGTATAACAATAATAAAATGGGAGATTTATGGGAATAAACAAAATAAAAATAAATGAATAACAACATGAGTAAATTAGATCAAATTAATTCGATAAAAATGAACAGAAACTAATCAACGCGATTAGTAGGAGAAAGACTGTGGTCCATTTTGAACTCCATCATAAAACGTGGCCATTGGCATATCTCAGGAAGAAAACATTATTCCGAATTGGTCCTTGCAGCAGACGACGTGTGGTTTGTAGAATTAATCAACCATGGAATCGCTCGTGCTGTGTCAGAATTGAACCACGGAGAAGGTTTCAGCCAGGATTTGTTTTCTGTATTTATTTTCAAAACATATTTTCTTTAGGTCTATTTCAAGGATGTTGCAGAAATTTATTGATGATATTGGAGGGGAACATGTATGAAATACATGTTAGGCTTTGAAGTGCGTTTCTGTAGATAGTAAAATTGTAATTTTGGTCTCTTCTTGTCTTCCTGCTGTACAGGATGTTGTTAATGCCGGGGGCATCCAAAGTATGGGTAAACAGCTGACTAAGGGTTACAATATTCCGTTTAACGATGAGATGTTTCCACGGTGGAATGTTCAGATTTGAGAACAGTACCGCCTTGGAGATTGTGAAGGGCTTCCTCGCGGTCCAGTTCAACCATCGCAGGTACTAGTATTCTAATCTAAGATGGCGTTTAAGGTAAAGGGCGGAGCAGATGATCAAATCACAGATGCACTTAATAACTGGGACGATACATCTCTGGACGTAGTGAACGATTAGATTACAAAAACCGATGAGGTCTTGCCGAATGGCCCACATGGCAGAGAAGTACTTGCTTCTGGAGTCTATGAAATGAGGGAGGAAAGTTAGGTTTTGGTCCCATGTTAACCCGAGATCTTTGTGATAAGAAACTTCCCTGATTTCAGAACCATTAATGGTGGCAAGAATGTGGTTCTTTATTTTCTTTTCAGTGAAAGTGACTTGCCCTGATTTTTCTTCATTTATTTGCAGACCAATGGCATGTACATACTCTTCAAGAGTGCGAGTTTATTTGATAAATACACATTTCTTTTTTGTTTTATTGTACTAAATTACACTATTTAATATCTTTATTTCTTTTAGTATGACATGTAATTTCAGGCGGAAAAATCATTACTTTATCGTAGTAAAAGGACGTAATATTTTAAAAATTCAATTCAGATAAAATCATGTACATAATTTTTAATCACAAAACAAAAAACTGAAAGGATATAAAGATATAACAAAAGCGTATTATTACCAGAAATCTAATTTTGTATATAAATTCTTAAAGTTTACTATGAAAATCAAATGAATGGTTGAATCGTTCAATAAAAAATGGCTATCTACATTTGACCTCCAACATATGAGTCTATGCCGAAAGTAACTAGACAAGTCATATATTTTAATCATCAGAACAAATTACCGAAAATATTTATGCTTAAATTGCCAATTATAATTATTAAACTAGACATATTTTCAGTTTTAATGTTATTCAGGGGAAAAAATTAAAAAAAAACTAAAAATTTAGAATTAAGGGCGATTGGTTCTTTTTCAAAATTTAACTTTTATTCTATTCTGAGGAATAAGCTGTGGCAGGTTACAGCAAAAGCAAAGTATTCATAATTCTGAGCCAAAGTTATACATATTCTAGGCATAAATTAACTGCAAATGTGACAAAGCATGGCGAAAAATGAACAGCCATCTTGCTCATTTTCAGTGAGATCTCCTCTCCATAGACAGTAACGGTCTTTTAATTATTGCTATATTCACTTGTGAAGCTTTTAAATAAAAACACTTATTAACTGACTGTTAATAAATAGGAAACTATAATCTAACTAAGGAAAAGGGGTCCATGTGAATGCCGTTTAACCATCAAGCCAAAAGATTACTTCTAACTGAACTACTCCACACAGTCTAATGTAGGCTTAAAGCTGTTCTGCATAGCGTACAGGAACTAACTATTTAATCTAACCGTGCAACACCAAAGTTATCAATAAAAATGCGCATCACAGTAGCCAACGTCGTGCACACTCTCAAGGCAAGGTATCCACACTGCTGCTTCCTCTTGTGGTTACCCCGTGCTGGTTGACCACCGGCCGACATGAGCACCTGAGCATGCTCCACCATACGGCAGCGTTTAAAACAAACATGCGGATATCAGTATCAGTTAGAACATGCATTTTCAAATGTTCATAAATTCTTGACAAAGACAAAGATTTGGTTAGTAAAAAGACATACAAACAACACATAACTAGCATTTGATTCAACTAATATATTCTCATTTTACTTATACACTGATAAATGGGCATTTCAAAATACATAACTATTCTACAGTTTTACTATCCTAACATCCAGCCATTTATTTTTCGAACCGTGCATTCTGTAGTATAAGTAAAAAATCTACAAAACTGAATAACGAAATTAAGAAATTTGTTATAAGTAATTTTATAGTCATTTAAACATTTAAAAATGTAGTGATTCATTTACGAATGGAAATTTTTTATACACAGTTTTATTAATTAAAAAAAGTTGCTTTAAGTTTAATTGCTTATAATCATCGAAGTACATTATTTATAACATTCGATTTTTTGGTTTCAGAGGGCCTAGAGTTTTTGTTAGCTATCACACTGCCATTAACTTTCATAAACAGTTCTAAACAAAATGTATATCCCATAGCATAGATTGTTTCTTGTGAATGAATACTATTGTTTATTCTGCATTCAAAGAAAAAAAAATAGGTGTGGGACAGCTCCAAAATAACAGCATTTCACTGTGATCTTGATTGAAAAATACACAATAAGAATGACTTTATTTTTAAATCTGGAATGCAAACATATCAACTGTACAACTACTACGTTTCTGTGAATACTCAACCTCATTTTAATGGTGGTGCATCCCAACTGCATAAATGTAATTAAACTGAAACCGCCATTAGTTTAAGAAGTTTAGTTAAACTAGCAGAATGAGGATCATTATCTCCTGAAACGTAGTGACTGTAATCCAGATGTAGAAATAAGTAGTCGTATTGTTCACAGCTGATCGTAGTGAAAGTATTGCTATTTTTATAGAATTCAACTTATACCAAAAATTATGATATCATTTAACAAGTGGATTCGTGAACACAGCGGTTAGTAGAGAATTCTGAAAAGACTGGTGTTATGACTAACGTTAAGAAGGATGTTGTCAGCAAGAAGAAGCCAGAATTCTTAAGTTTCAGATGTACCAGGAGCGCTCGTTATTGAAACATAAGAAACTGTTATTGTACATAAGAAGTCTTTAAAACTGAGCATGGAAAACAAAACATTAACGAGCAAACCAGATTCTCAAAGATGTGAAATTCTTTTCATTCAAAAATTCGGATACATGAAAAGCCCTTAAAAACAGAAAAATCTTAAGGATTCTGGAAAAAAAAACAAAACAAAAAAAACAAATGATTAACTGATTAGCGCTGAGGTCCTTTTCCACCAGAAGAAGAAATCCAATGTCAATGGGTACACGAACAAGAATAAAATAATGGACCAGAAAATCTACATGAACCATGGAGACAAGTTTGCATCCGCTAATTCTTATCTAACAGTCCTTAAATTTGTGGAGAGAGTTAATTAACAGACAGCACTGTTCCAACATGAAAATGGGGCATTATCACGTTGATGGGAAACGAGATGGAGAAAGAAAAAAAAAAAAAACAGGAATAAAAAATTCCTATAGCTCTATCTGAGACTTGCTAACTCGGCACCAGATAAAAAGTCATTGAAAGTTAGTGCGATTAGCGATGGAAATCGAACTCCGACTTATCAGATTGTGATGAGTTGCAAAGCCACGACATTGCCATGTAGACACCAAAGTATGTAAACAATTAAAACCATCATTTTTGAGCACCCTCTATAAATTTAGAAAAAAAAAAACAACTACAATATGGACAAACTCTTAAAAATTAAGCCTCTAAAACCGATTGAACTATACATATCTCGAGAAGACAAGGAATGCTTTAATCTCTTAAGTTTTTTCTTTATATAAATTTTCTAATTAAGCTGGTTACTGCGTTGAGTTTGAATTCCCATATCACAGAGAAAAAGTAATATGCCTTATGTTTCGAAAAGGACGAAATTGCAATAAATATACAGCTTTCTTGCAGACAAACCTACATTCATGAGTGATGCTTATTCTATTCCGAAATTTCCATAAGAAGTATCATGGAACTTTCTGAAATTCTTTATTATACAAATCAGCTGCTGCTGCTGTCGCTGTTCGCATGTATCACGTCTTGGCTCCACCGATACCTTGCAAACAGCTAAGTATTACAAGTTTCTCTACATGATTCCCAGATGCCATGCATGTTTTCAGAGTAAAGTATTTGCAGTTTAAAATATCCCACTGCACCGATTGCATAAAATCTTTTTGGCTTTGTATATGGCAGCAATCGATAAAGGGAAAAACACCGAACATTTCAGCTTCCAATGACAATATTCTGCGTCCTTTCATTCTAAGAGTAACTGAGTTCATTTTTAAATACCGCGATCCTTCATCGGAGCACCATAAACGTGGCTAGGAAATCTTTAAGGGCAGGAAATTTGCTAATAATATAGCAGTCGATTGCTTCATATGTTTTTACAATTGCAAATATCGTGTGAAAATAATACTTATTTATTTGAAAACACCATTTCATTACGTGGTCAATAGACCGGAACATATTTAATATTTGATGTACTGTATTTCTGTTTTTTCTTTTTTTTTTTTTTTGAAATTACGAAATATTTCAGCTTAAATATAAATAGAATACAGTAATTTTAATTCTACAGTATGCTTTGAAATAAAAGAAGAAACTTTCACAAAAATTTCAAATGCCTTCTCCTTAGGTCGTAGAAATTTAACAATTTTTAGCCACCATTTTATTTTTTAGAGCCTGGGATATCTCACTTTTGTTTGGAAGCATTCCACAATTCTTGATCACAGATTCGTTAACCAACTGTAGTGTTGTGGAGTGTACACAGTAAAACTCTGTTAAGAAATTTTTATAAAAAAAAAACCGTAGAAAAATTTATTTAGAGGGGAAATTTCTTAACTCGGAAAAAAATTGTTTTTTTTTAGTCTACATAATTTTGTAAGATCATGCTGTTTTACTTAAAATTCCGTGCAGATGAAAAATTCCCATTCTATGAATTTAACCAAATTTCAATGAGTAAAAAGTATAAAAATACACACACATAATCTTTCACGGACTAAAATGTTTTGTAATTTGTTGGTCCAAACATCCACAACTACTGGAACTTCTCAATGCCGTATGTATGAAATTCCAAAGTCGGTTGAAACTCAGAAATTTAACAGAAATATTCGACTGCTGTTGTACCGTTATGTACGTCAAGACTGTTATAACAGCAAGGCCACTGAGGTCTCGTTCACATGTGCAATGTACACTATTTTTTCTTTAAAAAACAAAGGAATTCAAAATGTAAGAGTCAATCGTTTTTATGTGTCCAGAAACATTTGAATTACCTTCGGCAAACTATCCTACTTTTGTTAAATATTCTCCTGCTTCATGGTAGGGGTGTGCACACATCCTCAGCAAGGGTACTGCCCATTTTTTGACCACAGAAGGTGCACTGCATCATCTGTGATGCATATTCTATAAAACAGAAAACATTTCAAATGCATTGCAGATTTTTCAATTATTGACATCTATAACACCATTGTAATCATCATTACCACCACCGCCTTCCTGTAATAAAAAAAAAATCACCAAAGCCTTTTTTAAAGCAGTTGGCAATAATATATAAATTGATCATATCCATACACGTTTTCAAAGATGAAGGAAGGAAACGAAAAACACCACACTTTTTATGACTATGTTTGGGTAACCTTTGAAGTAGCTTATATTTCGCACATCTCCGGGAAAGTGGGAGAATTAAGATGGGAAAGAAAGAGAGAGAGGGGAAGATAAAGAAAGATCTTTTTGAGTAATCGAGGTCTGGAGAACCGTGAGAAAATCAGCTAAACAAAACAATGGGAATGCTTAAATGCTTTACATGGAGAAATGCCGAATTTCTTAAATGGGAAGATAGCATACTGAGCAGCAAGGCTAATGCAATGTACAATCATTACATTCGTCTTGAAGACAATATCACAGCACCAGATTTTTATCCTTCTTGCCGTGAAAACTTCTTAGTCGGAACCATCCTTAGTGAGTTTTACAGTAGCAAAGGATTCATGGACATGCGAGAGAATTCAGAATGTAGTTAAGAAACTAATACACTTCTGTGTGCTCCCTTCTGAAATTTCCTAGTAAGTTTCGAGGATTAGGGCTTGTGTAGTAAACACAAACAGATAAGAATGTATTAGCTCTGGACACAGTATTTGAGATAATCATCTGTTTGATGAATAACAACGCTTACAGATGCCCTTATTTTCATTTTATTGCTCTTTCAATAAGGTAACGACATCATAGAAAAGTGTTGCGCTTCAGATTCGTGAGATAGCTTTGCTTTAAGCATGTCTGGTATGCCACAGGTCTGACTACAGTTAATTGAATTCCATCTTGGGTGTCTACAGGAAGATTGAGCATTTCATCTCGACGCGCTGCGGTTCTGCATACATCAACAACTCTTCGACAATCCAGAGATTCCTGTCATTGTCACACCTCCAAAATTAAGAAAGCAAACAATAAAAATGACATTCAGGATTAAACGTGCTTGGACTAACTGCAAAAGGAACTCCTGCCTGTTTCGCTCTATGCGGTCTGTGACCCAATTGAATATTCAGTCGCATCTTAGCCTAAGCCACATCAGAACGAAGTGGAAATTCAACTGGGTTTTTCTTGTTGCTGATACAGGATGTTTGAAAACTGCACTAAATAAATGTAGGAGAACATTTTGCAGCTAAAACTAAGAAAAAAAAGTTTCAACAAACACATGATTTACAAGTGTTTATTTCCGAGATATCATGCATCAAACTGATTGTATGGGAGACATTACAAATATCCTACATTTTCTGAGTTAAATGATATGATTTTAATTTATGGCAAGGTCGTTAATAATTCCATACCTGCTGTTGGCAGATACGCCTAACAATTTCAAATCGTAAAATATTTCCTGCAGTGTAGAGAAAACTTAGAGAAATAGGAACCTTGAAATCATTACGAGTAAATACTAGTAGAAGAAGATATCGACGAACTACAATTATGAGCAAATGTTCAAATATCTCCTACCAAATATTTCATCTGCAAGCGTATGGAGAACATTACATGAAGGTAGTTGAATCCATTTTACAGAATGCCTGTATGAGAATAATTACGGTACGAATAAAGATAGAAATTTTTCTCAGTGGCTCATTATTTAATGGGTGTGATCTGTTCTCAGCCGTGTTCTAGTTACCGATTAATTATTTTTAACCAAAAAAAAATAAGCCTAAACTCTCGAAAAACGCTTATCTTGGCCAAAGAAACCTTCACGAGATTGCCAGTACTCATTGTCAAAGTACCTTTTGCTTTAATGTTTGGTGAGGTGTTATTGATGGAAATCTATTGGTACCTTATTTTTTCCAGTAAGGATTCTAGAAACACCATAACTACATTTTTTGAGGAATAACTTCCAGTTATTCCTCAAAGCATCATCAGTAAGTTCTATGAAGAAACGGCCAAGTTGAGAACCTAAAGCAAAGTGAGTACGTTGGTGATTTTATAAACAATCCGTTTTTTATATTGAAGAATGCCTTGTTACTTAAAAATGTTTAGATTCGTAGAATAAAATTGTGTATGTGTCCGCGTGCGTGCGTACTTGTATATGCAATGCATTTTTAAAATTCCATCAGGGCGGTATATATATCAACAGAAATTACAGTATTTGGTTAAAATACAAAGTTGTGGTGAATAAAATATAAAGAGTTGTGCTGATATTTGAAGCGCTTAATTTTCTTTTCTTTTTTTAAACTCGCTGCATTCTCCGCGAAAAATCAAAACTAAGCTGACGAAAGGAAAAACATGGAGATAAAAAGGAAAACCGGAATAAGCAAAACTTAGATCTACAAAACTTGGGAGTAAAATTAAACCACGATCTGCAGATCGTGGTTTCTCTAAACTACCTATTTATAACACGAAACATGATGTCACTGTTTTTCTAATGCTTTTTTCAGAACTAAAGCTTTCTAGAATAATGGACTAAAACTTTTTCTCCAATAAACGATCATTTGTAAAAGATTTAACTAACCACTAGTTGGTTACGTCATAAATTCTCAGTTTGTACTAACAGCAGTGACATTATTATCATTTTTTAATTCTCTGAGCATAAACTGCAAATGCTTTCTACATCAGTTGCATTTGGTTTGCATCTATGAAAGTTACTGTCCTGATTTCAGACATTGATAAATTTCTTTTTTGAAAATCGCCTTGTTCTGGTATTGTGGCTTTTAGCACACAATTTAGTGTAAAGAAGATACGTAATATTCGAACCTCTAAGCAAAATATATAACAAAGGTAAACATCCATGCGTCAAAGAAGAAAAACAACATAAATCAACACTTACTTCATCTGTTTCCGATCCAAAGAGAAGAAGGTCGAATGGTATTGCCGCTACAATATCGATGATAAACCAGCCTCGAAGATAATGTAGAGCAATTCTTCCAGGGTGACTAACCACCTCATCATTGGAATTAATGTAAGTAGTCCTGAAGTTGATGAGAATGTCGATTATGAACATGACATCCACAATAAGATCGATCACCATAATGGGATCATCCCCGTATTTTTGTTTTCGCCTACTCTCCGGCTTCTCTTCATTGAGCAGGAACGCCGCTACATACGGCGTAAAAATAGCTGTGTAAATTACCAGTAAAAGAATAATCCAATCCCAGACAGCCTTAAATGGTGAGTAATGAAGGATGGTACACTTGTGAATTCTAGGTTTCTGGAGCTTATATTCTGGTAGAACATCCGCTCCTAAGGATAATACCTATAAAATTAAAAGTTGCGTTAACTTAAATGAATAAATAGTAATTAAGAAATATTTTATGTTTATTTCTTGTGAACTTATATCTCTATTTCACAGATTTTGTTTAAAACAATAATGTATTAAATAATCTAAGATTTAATTCAAAAACACGTAATTAAACCTTCGTTCTAGACAGACGGGTTCACTGAATTATAAATGGCTAAAAGCAGAAATTCTTGGGTGAATTCTCATGACACCATTTAGAGATTACCATCAAAGGAGTAGTTTATTACTACCTAACTTTGGGGTATTTTTATAAAAATGCTGTTATGAAAACAGCAGTGTGACATCAGCTAGTACCTACCTCAGAAAAACAATAAGCATATAAAAAAACACAAGAATGGAACCAACGATCTTCTTCCAAATATTCATCTATTAAAATAAATATAAAGCCAATTTAAAAGGAGACTAAAAATCTCCATTATAAAGCGTACTTTGACAGAAAAGCACATCAAATCAAAATGAAAAAAATTCATTCTTGTGACAATGATTTTGAAAGTAGATCAGCAGCTACTTTTTTTACAAAGTTAAGTAAACTACTTAACGGTGTATTCTAATGAATCTTGAGTTTTATGTCTACAAAGGAATCCAAAAATCCAGACGTGAAGCTATACATTCTGCTCCCATCACGCTAGATTTACGCCCCCCCCCCAATGATCTTTAATAATTATACTAAACCAGCCGTTTGGTTCCCTAACTCTACCAGCCCTACCCCCATGATGATGGATCTGACAGTATAGTAGTTTCGCCACC